>NW_026712367.1:4794354-4844123 GCF_030504385.1 Musca domestica
ATTTTAAACAAAAAAAAAAAACAGTTTTTATTAAAAATTATTAAAACAAGTAAAAAAGCTGTAAGTAAGTTCGGCCGGGCTGAACATTGAATACCCTCCACCATTTGGGAGGAATTTGGAAATTTTAAAATTTTTCAAAAAAATATTTTTTTTAATTTTTTTAACTATTTTTTTTAATAATATTAAAGAAGAAATAAATTATATATAAATAATAAATAATATTTTTGAAAATTAAATTTTAAATCAAATTTCTTATTTTTTTATCAAAAGTTTTCAAAATAAAAAAATATTAGAAGTTTTCAAAATAAAAATATTCATTATTTTTTAACTGCTTTTTTTAAATTTTATATTAAATTTTAAACAAAATAAAACAGTTTTTTTATTAACAATTATTAAAACTAGTAAAAAAACTGTAAGTTCGGGCTAAACCTTTTTTTTAATTTTTTTAACTATTTTTTTAATAATATTAAATAAGAAATAAATAATATATAAATAATATTTTTAACATTAAATTTAAAATAAGATAATATATATTTTATTAAAAGCTTTTAAAATAAAAAAATATAGATTTTTTAATTATAAATTAATATTATTTTTTTTTTAATTTTTAATTATGATTTTTTTGGATTTACAATCAATATTGGATTTTAAATAAAGTGGTTTTTATAAAAAAATTTCAAAATAAAAAAAAATCTTCATTATTTTTTAACTATTTTTTTTTTAAATTCAATATTAAATTTTAAACAAAATAAAATAGTTTTTCATTAAAAATTGTTGAAACAAGTAAAAAAGCTGTAAGTTCGGCCGGGCTGAACCTTGAATACCCTCAACCATTTAGGAGGAATTTGGCATTTTTTTTTTAATTTTTAATTATAATTTTTTTTTTTTTTTGGATTTACAATCAATATTGGATTTTAAATAAAGTGGTTTTTATTAAAAAATTTCCAAAAAAAAAAAAATCTTCATTATTTTTTAACTATTTTTTTTTTTAAATTCAATATTAAATTTTAAACAAAATAAAACAGATTTTTCATTAAAAATTATTAAAACAAGTAAAAAAGCTGTAAGTTCGGCCGGGCTGAACCTTGAATACACCCCACCATTTGGGAGGAATTTGGCAATTTTCAAAATATTTTTTTTTTATTTTTTTTAACTAATTTTTTTAATAATATTAAATAAGAAATAAATTATATATAAATAATATTTTTTAATATTCAATTTTAAATAAAACAATAAAGTTTTTTTTAATTTTAAATTAATATCATTTTTTTAATAATAATTTTTTTGATTTAAAATCAATATTGGGCTTTAAATAAATTAGTTTTTTATTAAAAGTTTTCAAAATAAAAGAAAACTTCATTATTTTTTTAGTTTTTTTTTAATATTAAATATTTAATATTATTAAATATTAAATTCTAAATTAAATAAAACGTTTTTTAAATTTTTTATTAATTTTTTTTAATAATAAATATTCTCAATTTTTTTGCAGATGCGCTATACCAAAAAGGTTTCAATGTGGCCGGTGGGCCTGGTCACCAAATACGGCGTCAGCAGTCCCATTGTGAAGAATGGCAAAATTGTTGGCTTCTACGATGGCTGGCTGGGTGGTCGAAAATATCCCGTCGACATGGCGGGCTTTGCGGTGAGCGTGAGATTTCTACACGAAAGACCCAAAGCGAAAATGCCCTTTAAAGCGGGCTATGAGGAGGATGGTTTTTTGAAAAGTCTGGCGCCATTTGAAAATGCCGAAATTGAGCTGCTGGCCAACAATTGTACAGAGGTGAGTGGGTGAGGGGAGGGGAGGGCAGAGGGATTACTACAAATTGTTAGAGTTAAGCTAATTTAGTTTCTTGGACTCCGGTCGTTTGTGGGACAACTCTGAGTATGAGTGATGTGAAATATATGAAATCACTCATACTGAACTACTGGGTGAGATGAAAAAACTGCAACCAACTTCAGACTGCTGTTATTTCTAAGCCCCATCGTCCAACAGATGGTCCTTGGAAAAAATATTCTTTTAAAATCCACGTTTATAGGTCCTTGGAAAAAATATTATTTAAAAATCCACGTTTATTGGTCCTTGGAAAAATATTCTTTAAAAATTTACGTTTATTGGTCCTTGAAAATAAATTAAATATTTTCTTGATATAAATTAAAATTTTTTATTTATATATTTTTTTTAAATTATTTTTTTTTTTCTTTTCAGATTCTAACATGGCACACGCAAACAAAAAAGAACAATGCTGCGGAAAAACTGAACATGACCAAATACGGTGATACCAATCTAGTGTTTATAGATAGAGCTCTTGTTAGGCCCTAAGGTAACGTTAAACAAATTTTCAAGATTAATTTAAGGACGATATCTTAAGATAACCAAACAACTATGAAAGACAACAACCAAAGATAGACAGTTTTTTTTTTTTTAAATGGAAACCAAAAATAGAACCACAAACCAAATCAAGAAACCAAATTAAAAAAAAAAAAAAAAAACAAAATAAAATAAATCATTTTATATAAAAAAAAGTGTGTATATAAAATTAAAAAAATAAAACAGAAACTACAAAGACAGTCCAAAAAAAGGCACAAAGTGTAAAGCTTTATAAAAAAATATATCCTCATGAAAAAAAAATATATAAATATGTAAATATTTTATTTTTAATTTTTTTTACATAAAAATAAAAAAAATATTTATATTTTATATAATAAAAATAAGTAATAGTTTCACAATATTTTTTTGTAAATATATAAATAAGATAAAAATACGAAATTAAAAAAAAAAAAACAAATACTTTATTAAATTAACTTTAAAATAAAATATTACACATAAAATGAAAAAAAAAATAAATAACTATTAGTTAGACTGTCAGGTATGATAAAGGTGAGAAAGAGAAAGAAATGGAAATTTGAAATACCCAAAATTAAACAATCATTTTTGTAACAAAACATAAAAACTAAATAAAAAAAATATTAAATATTTAATATTAATGTTTTTTAAATTATTTAATTTAATTTTTTAAGTTTTTTTTGTTTTCCAGAAAATCGTTTTTTTTTTTTTGCCAGAAAAATTTTAATTTAAATATAATTTATTTATAAATAGTTAATTTCAATATTTTTGACAAAATCTAAAAATTATTTTTAAATTAAAAAAATAAATCACCCAATTTTTTGAATTTAAAAAAATGCATATATTTGGAGTTATTTCCATAATTTCTATAAATAATAGTTAATTTCATTATCTTGACAAATTTTATAAATTATTTTTAAGTTAAAAAAATGTTTTCCACCCAAAATTGTTTTAATATTTTTTCACAAAATTGTTATTTATATGATTTTTATATAACAAAAATTCTTGAAAGACACAAAAATAATTTAAAAAAAAAATATGTAAAATTAAACAGATTCGCTTAAATATTTGAATTTTAATATAATTTATACATATAATAGTTAATTTCAAAATTTCGACAAAGTTATTTTTAAATTAAAAAGTTCTTTCTATTTAATTTAAAAATAATTTTCACCCAAAATTTTTACATGTTCTTTTTTTTTTTTTTTTTTTGAAATGATTTCACAAAATTTTTTATTATAAAAATTTTTTAGCAACAAAAATTCTAGAAAGATCACAAAAAATGTTGCCGAAAAAAATTAAACAAAAATGATTAAAAATTTAAACATTTCTTTTAAATTTTTTCTATTAAATTAGTTAACTTTTTCTTCAAATTTTGACAAAATTTACTAATTATTTTGAATTCCAAAATAAAATTGAATTTAACTCCAATGTTATTTTTTTTAATAAAAAAGTAACAAAATTTTAAATTCTTCTTTTACAAAAATATATAAATTATTTTATATAAGGAATAGAGAACATTTTAAATTTAGTTTTATATAAAATAATTCCCAACTAAGAAAAATACAAGTTTTTAATTTCTAAAAAATTTGGAAATTGTTATAAAAACATTTCTAGCCATAAAATCCCAAAATTTAAAAATGATTAAAAAATTTAAACATTTCTTTAAATTTTTTCTATTAAATTTGTTAACTTTTTCTTCAAATTTTGACAAAATTTACTAATTATTTTGAATTTAAAAAAAAAGAATGAATTTTATTCCAACTAAATTTTAATGTTATTTTTTAATAAAAAAAATAACAAAATTTTAATTTCTTCTTTTACAAAAATATATACATTTTTTAAATAAGGAATAGAGAAAATTTTAAATTTATTTTTTTTTTTAAATAGTTCATAATTTAGAAAAATGATTTTTACAAAATTTAGATTTTTCCAAATTTGGAAATTTTTATAAAAATAATTCTTACCATAAAATCCCAAAATTTAAAAATAATTTAAAAAATTTATTTTGATTTTTTTATTAAATTTGTTAACTTTTTCTTCAAATGTTGGCACATTTTACTAATTATTTTGAATTAAAAAAAATTGAATTTTCTTCCAACTAAATTTTGATGTTATTTTTTTAATAAAAAAAGTAACAACATTTTAAATTCTTCTTTTACAAAAAATATAAATTTTTTAAATAAAGAATAGAAAAAATTTTAAATTCAGTTTTTTTATAAAATAGTTCCTAATTTAGAAAAATGATTTTTACAACATTTTGATTTTTAAAAAATTTGGAAATTTAAAAAAAAATTTATAACCATAATAACCCAAAATTCAATAATGATTAAACAATTTAAACTTTTTTTAATTTTTTCTATTAATTTTTAATTTTTTTCTTCAAATTTTGACAAAATTTGAATTTTTTTAATTGATTTCAATTCCAACTTAATTTGATGTTTTTTTTAATAAAAAATTAACAAAAATGTAATTTCTTCTTTTACAGAAATATATATTTTTTTAAATAGGAAATATAGAAAATTTAATTTTTTGTTGTTTTGTAAAAAAAAAAAATATTTAAAAAAATATTTTTACCAGCATTGAATATATTTTTTAATAAAAATTATTTTTACCGTAATGTTCCAAAGTCTAATAAGATTAATAAATTCAAAATTGTTTTTCTATTCAAATGTTTTATTAATTTTTCTTTAAAAATAGTTCCTTTATTTTTTAATTTTTTTAATTCCTATTTTTTATTTATTTTTTGTTTCTAATTTTTAAAACAAATTCCTTTTTGTAATTTTTTTATTTATTTCCCCAAAATTTAATAATTATTATTGAATCCAAAAGTATTTATTTGTTTAGTTTTTTCTTTCTGTTGTTTGACTTAAATATTTTATGATTTTTTTACCCTTTTTTAATTAATATTTTTTATATAATATTCCTTTAGCATATTTTTTTCTCAAATCATTTATTCAAATTTAAAGAAATGGGGAAATATATTTCTACTCAAAATTCAATTTGTTTTTATGTTCCAATTTTTTACATTTTCTATAAATTTCGAATTATGTATAAATTTCGAAATTTAAAAAGTTAACTTCTACTATTAAAAAGTCAATTTTCAAATCAATTTTTTGCTACCTATCAAGAATTTTTTCAATTAAAAAAAAAAAAAAACAAAAATAATAAAATATGTCCCTACCCAAATTACTTTTTTTCTATTTTCTAATTTTTCAGTTTTAAGTTAAATTTTATATTATTTTTTTAATTCTAAATTAAATATTAAAAAATCCAACTATTGAAAATAGTGAAATATGTCTCTACACATTTTTTTTTCAATTTTTTTTCTATAATGAAAATTATTGAATTTCTTCCAATCATATTTCATAATTGAATATCGAATCTATTTTCACTTTCTATTTCTGGTTTTGTTTCCCATCAAAATGTATAAAACCCGGTTATATTTCATATTTAAATTAGATTGCCATGTGCAATTGTCATGCGCCTCAAAGTATGCTTTAGAAATTGAAAATTCCCTTTCTATTGCTTTGGGTGTCATGAGAATGCAGAAGAATTTTGTTAATTTATTTTAAACTATTTGAAAGAAAATTATTTTAAATTACTTTTTATATTATATATAATAAAATTTCATACTTTTTAAAAATGAATTTTAAAATAAAAAATATATGGCGCTCTCTAGAAATTTTATTTAAAAAGACCCCCCCAAAATCATATCAATTTGTTTTTCAAAAACTTGTTTAGCTTTTATTAACACAAAATCAAGCACAAATAACCAACATTTGATTTTTGTTGGAATTGTGATAGATTTATTTACATATTTCAAATACATGACAAATATTTTTAAAACTGTTTTGTTAGTGAAAAAATATACCTTCAAAAATGTAATATTTTATTTTTAAAAATATATGTATACAATTTTTAAATAAAAAACTATGTAGAGTGCTCAAATCTCGAAGTTTATTGTAATAATATTAATTTTAATTTAAGTTATTTTTTGTACTTAAGACAGAATACCTTTTAGTTTGAAAATTGAAAATTGTTTTATAAAACTATTTTTTAAAATAAGTTTTAATTAAATAATTTAATTAAAATATATTTTAAGTTAACATTTCTATAGTTTTTAATTAAACTAAAATTAAATCTGATTTAAGTCTGAATTGAAAAAATAAATATTTAAAAAAAACACGCATAAAAATTAAAATTGTGAATAATGAATAAAATTAAATTTAAATCTAATAACAATTTTCAAACAGAATGTATAACATTAATAAAAGTAATTCTAAAAAATATAATGAAAAAACAACAACAACAACAACTTCCTAAATAAATACATTTTTTTGAGAAAAAAAATAATATTTTTCTTTTCATATTCAAATACGGGAAAGAAAAGGTAAATGAAATATTGCCACTATACCCCATGTTGTAACCAACATTTTACCGGCAAAACTACTAGCTACATAAATATTGCTTTCTAGGATCCACAATGAAATTGAATGTAGATTATTTCCCCCTTTGACAACAATCCCCAAAAATGGACGAAAATGGTAAAATTTGGGCCTTTTTGGAAAATATCCAAAAATAGCCCCAAAAGCTCTAAAACAAATGTTGTAACCAATTTTTTACCGACAAAACTGCTAGCTACATAAATACTGTATTCTAGAGCCCATAATAAAATTGAATGAAGACTATTTTCTCCATTGACAACAACCCCGAAAATTGGACGGAAATGGGAAATTTTGGGCTTAATTGAAAAATTCGCCAAAATAGCCCCAAAAACTCTAAAACAAATGTTGTAACCAACATTTTACCAACAGAACTTCTAGCAACATAAATATTCTATTCTAGGACCCATAATGAAATTGAATGTAGATTATTCCCTCTTTTAACAAAAATCCCCAAAAGTGAACAGAAATGGGAAATTTTGGGCTTAATTGGAAAATTTCAAAAAAATAGCCCAAAAAACTCTAAAACAAAATTTCTGAATTATTTACTCATATTGAACGTCCAATTTCTAGCATATAACATATTTATTACAATTTATCTTCTATGGAGACCCATAGTGAAATTTGCTTTAGAACAATTCTTCCTTTGTCATCAAATTCCTAGAGTGGAAAATTATCGTCGATTTTTACCTAATTGTAAAATACCTAAAAATAACATTAAAAAGCACATTAATATATTTTAATTTACATGCTCACATTGCAAGCAAATTTCTAATTAATGTTGTATATATAACAATTTCTCATATTTGGAAACCTATAGTGAAATTAGATAAAGAACGTTTTCTTCTTTGACATCAAGTCCGTGAAGTGGAGAATAATGGAAGATATAGGCCTAATTGCAAAGTTCCTGAAAATAAGCAAAAAATAACATTAACATGTACATATATCCACATTGAAGAGAACAAATCTAGTCCATACAACAATTTATGTTCTATAGAGACTTATAATCGTATTTGATGTGAACAATTTTCTCGAACATCACCGCACCCCTGCGAAAATTTGATTAAAATCCAATATATATTAAAAATAGCATCATTAAATCCCCTAAGAAATTTCTGAATGCCATTTTCACGATGATCCATAATATCTACAGATTTCTTGTGTTCGTTGACTCATAGTGAAATTTGGTTTAGAATCATTTCTTCTTTGATGTCGTACCCCAAAATTGTGGTTTTGTGGCTAATTTTGGCAGTATATCGAACACGCGTTAAAATTACACCACATAATCCTTAATTTTATATATTAAATTTGATATTGAATTTTTCGCGATGATATATAGTATATACAGATTTTATCTGTTTGGTGACCCATACTCAAATTTTGTGTAAAACAATTTCTCCATTGGCATCACTCATGGCACATAATCGAGAACAGATTAAAATTACTTCATAAATATTTAGTTTTTGTATATATCACATTAAAAACGGGATTTTCGTGACATATAACATGTCGAGAGACTTCCAATTTTAGCTTACTCCTAGAAAACTTATTGCAGAACATTTCTTCCATTGGCATCATATCCCAAAAATGTTGTATTCAGGCTATATTTAATCATATTCAAATAAAATCGAAGGAAAAATGTCAAAAAAAGAGTAGTACTGCCTTTGAGCGGAAATTTCCGTGGTACATATCCTGTCCCGAGACTTCCTTTTTTCACAGGCCCATAGTAAATTCGATGTAGGAAATTTCTTCCGTTGACAAGTTATCCAAAAAATGTCGTGGACAGGCTCTTTCAAATCAATTCCCAAAATCAAAAAAAAATCCAAAAAATAAAAAATATATTTGACGCCTTCGAAAAATTATCTACCGGCAACGAGTTCAGCAAAATTCAAAATTAGGTCCGGCTTTGTTATATGTTTTAAGCCCAAACATTTTTCAATTTCTTTAGTTATGAAACGGACGTAAATCTTTCGGTCTCTTAATTTGCCGTTAAGAAAACAATTAGGCGCGGAAAATTCTAACAATTCAACCAGTTTGGGATGGATAATACCAGAAAATGTTGGAATATTTCCCAATTTGTGGCTCCCGTAAAAGCCGGCTGTCATTGCTGAAGAAAAAATTGAATATTCAAAATTTTCAAATAATTGTTGGACTCTTGCAAAAAAATGCCATAAAATGTAACAAAATCAAGAATGATTTAACAAAAAATGATGAAAATGGAATAATACTGCGGATTTGGGGTAAGAAGGACGACATTCGCGGACAGAATAAGGAAACAAAAAATTATTGAAAATTGAGGCAGCAGTCATTGTCAAATGGAGAAAAATAAGTTTTTTTTTGAGAACCGCAAAATATCACACAACAGTATGGGCTAAAGCACCAATTAGCTGCCCAAGATGTTGCCCTTCACAGAAATCACACCAGAACACAACAAAATTGATTTAAAAAAATCATTAAATATGACAAAATGAAGATGTCAAATCACAGAAAATTTCAAGGTAATTGGCAAACCAAATCAAATCTGTCTCTCCCGCATTGGAGAAGTTGAAAGAAAAAAAAACATTTTCAGTTAGAAAAGGTTTGATTTTGACAAATTCAGAAATCGCAACAATTCAAATGACATTGCGTCTGGTCCCGTTGAACATTGCCCATTTAGGGCACTTATTGATTTCTTTTGTTTAATGGCCAATAGTGGAGTTTGTTCCTAGTAGATTTTGGCTCCAGTTCACGTTCATATAATCCCAAACGTCAATAATTGTAACCAATTAAAATGAAATTAATGAAGTTTCATGATGATCCATCATATATACAGATTTTATTAGTTCGCTGACCCATGGTAAAATGTTATATAGAATCATTTATCTATTGACATCATCTCCCAAAAATTTGGTTTCATTTGGTTTTCGGTAGTTTATTAAAAAATATGAAAAAATAGCCCTATATGTAAACTTTAAATTGGTTAGTGCAATTTTTACGATGATCCATGCTATCTATAGATTTCTTTTGCTCGCTGACCCATAGTGAAATTTAGTGTAGAATCATTTCCCAAAAAAAAATCGTACCCCAAAATGGTGGTTTTGCGTGTCATTTTGTCACTTTATTGAACACATGTTAAAATAATACAAAAATTCTTTTATGTATAAAATTTGTTATTGCATTTTTGACGATAATATATCGAATGTAATGATTTTATTTGTTTGCTGACCCATACTAAAATTTGGTACAGAAGAATTTCTCCATTAGCATCACTGGTCGAAAACGTGGCTTTACTGGTCATTTTGTCACTTAATCAAGAACGGAAGAAAATTATACCAGAATTATTTAGTTTTTGCAAATATCATATTAAAAGCGGGATTTTCGTAATATATACCATGTCGAGACACTTCTAATTTTCTTTTACCCGTAGAGAATTTGATGTAGAAAATTTCTTTCATTGGCATCATATCCCAAAAATGTGGTATTGATGCAATATTGACTTCAATCCAAACAAAATCGAAGGACAAAATAGCAAAAAAAAAAGAATTACTGACATTGAGCGCTAATTTTCTTGGTATACATCCTTTCTAGAGTCTTCCTATTTTCACAGGCCCATAGAAAATTCGTTGACAAGATATCCAAAAAATGTCGTTGACAGGCAGTTTTGAATAAATTCCAAAAATCTAAAAAATTAAATAATAAATTTAACGCCTTCGAAAAATTATCAACCGGCAACGAAGTTAGCAAATTTCAAATTTAGGTCCGGCTTATTTATTTTAAGCCCAAACATTTTTCAATTTCTTTAGCTATGAAACGGACGTAATTCTTTCGGTCTCTTGATTTGCCGTTAAGAAAACAATTAGGCGCGGAAAATTTTAACAATTCCATCAGTATAGGATGGGCAATGGTAGAAAACTATGAAATATTTCCCGATTTGCGGTTCCCGTAAATGGTGGCGGTCAATGGCTGTCATTGCTGAGGAAAAAAATTAATGAATATAGAATTCAAATAATTTTTGGAATTATACAAAAAATGCTGGAATATAACAGATTTGGAGCCTGAAGGACGACAATGTTGGAGAAAAGAAGCAAATACCAACTAATTTTGTGAACATTGGATATTGAGGAATCAGTCATGGTCAGATGGAAAAGAACAAGAATTTTGCTTGAAAAATGAAGGCTTCAATTGAAAGAAAATTTTTAGGCAAATGATTACCCAAATCAAGATGTGAATTTCCTGTTAACTTCGGATATCAAGGCTGTCTTTCCCGCATGGGAGAAGTTGATAGGAAAATATTTTAAGTTAACAAAAATGCGATTTTGACCTATAGTGGAATTTCCTGAAGAGGATTTTCTCCATTGCCGCCAATCTTCCTACTGGATCCATATTCGTAGATTTAGTTCCATATTCACGTTCGTATAAACCCAAACGTCAATAATTATATCAATTGGAAATGTTTAAAATTTGTTATCTTCAGTTTGCTGCCCAATAATTAAATTTTATAAAGAATCATTTGTCCATTGAAACCATTCCCCAAAAATGTGGTAATTTTGGATGATCATCGAACACATGTGATGATAACACAACATAATCCCTTATTTTATATATTCAATTTGTTATTGATTTTTTCACGATGACATATCGTATATACAGATTTTATTTATATGGTGACCCATACTCAAATTTTGTGTAAAACAATTTCTCCATTGGTATCACTTGTCCAAAATGTAGCTTTAGGGGTAATTTTGGCACTTAATCGAGAGCGGTATTTTCGTGACATATATCAAGTCGAGAGACATCTAATTTTTACTTACCCATAGAAAATTTAATGTAGAACATTTCTTCCATTGGCATCATATCCCAAAAATTTGGTATTCAGGCTATTTTGAATCAAATCCAAAAAGTCGAAGGATGCAATTACAAAAAAGTATTACTGACTTTGAGCGGTAATTTTCGTGGTATATATCTTGTCTGGATATTTCCTATTTTCACCTACCCATAGCAAATTTGATGTAGGAAATTTCTTCCATTGGCTAGACATCCAAACAATGTCGTTGTCAGGCTGTTTTTTTTTTTTTTTTTTTTTTTTAATCAATTCCAAAAATCAAAAAATCCAAAAATCAAAAAAAAAAAATCCAAAAAATTAAAAAATAAATTTAACGCCTTCGAAAAATATTCTACCGGCAATGAAGTTAGCAAAATTCAAAATTAGCTCCGGCTTTGTTATTTATTTTGGGACCAAACATTTTTCAATTTCTTTAGCTATGAAACGGGACGGAAATCTTTCGGTCTCTTTATTTGCCGTTAAGAAGACAATTTGGCGCGGAAAATTGTAACAATTCAATCAGTACAGGATGGGCAATGGTAGAAAACTATGAAATATTTCCCGATTTGTGGCTCCCGTAAAAGCTGGCTGTAAATGGCTGTCATTGCCGAAGAAAAATATTGAAAAAATAAGATTTTCAAATAATTGTTGTTGGACTCATACAAAACAGATGCCATCAAATGTAACAAAATCAAGAATGATTTAACAAAATGGTGATAATGGAGTAATACTGCGGATTTGGGGTAAGAAGGATGACATTCGCGGACAAAATAAGGAAACAAAAAAAATCATTGGAAATAGAGGCAGCAGTCATTGTCAAATGGAGAAAAATAATTTTTTTTTTTTTTTTTTTTTTTTGAGAACGGCAAAACATCACACAACAGAAGGGGCTAAAGCGCCAATTAGCTGCCCAAGTTGTTGCCCTTCACAGAAATGACAACAAATTTGATTTAGAAATAATAATTTAATATTGACAAAATGGAGATGTCAAATCAGAGAAAAGTTCAGGGCAAATGGTGACCCAAATCAAATCTGTCTCTTCCACATTGGAGAAGTTGAAAGGAAAACATTTTAAGTTAGAGAAGGTTCGATTTTGACAAATTCAGAAATCCCAAAATTCAAAATGTTTTAGTGGAGTTTTCACGAAGATCCACGATATCTACAGATTTGATCACAATTTGCCTTGAACTTTTCTTTGATTTCACATCTCCATTTTTTCAATATTTAATGATTATTTCTAAAACAAATTTGTTGTATTCTGGTGTCATTTCTGTGAAGGATAACAGCTTGGGTAGCTAATTGGTGCTTTAGCCCATTCTGTTGTGTCATATTTTGCCGTTCTCTAAAAAACTTATTTTTTTTTTTTATTTGACAATGACTGTTGATTCAATTTCCAATAATTTTTTATTTGCTTATTTAGTCCGCGAATGTCATCCTTCATGCCACAAATACGCAGTATTCCTCCATTACCAACGTTTTTGTTAAATCATTCTTGATCTTTTTACATTTTATATCATTTGTTTTGTATGATTCCCACAATTGTTTGAAAATTTCATTCAATCAATATTTTCCGTCGGCAATGACAACCATTTACAGCCAGCTTTTACGGGAATCACAAATCGCGAAATATTTCATAATTTTCTAGCATTGCCCATCCTATACCGATTGAATTGTTAAAATTTTCCGCGCCTAATTGTTTTTTTAACGGAAAATTAAGAGACCGAAAGATTTAGATCCGTTTCATAGCTAAAGAAATTGAAAAATGTTTGGGCTCAAAATAAATAACAAAGCCGGACCTAAGTTTGAAATTTGCTAACTTTGATGCCGGTTGATAATTTTTCGAAGGCGTTAAATTTATTTTTTCATTATTGTATTTTGTTTTTTTTTTTTTGATTTTTGGAATTTATTCAAAGCAGACTGACAACGAAATTTTTTGGATATTGTGTCAACGGAAAAACATTCCTACATCAAATTTCCTATGGGCCTGTGAAAAAAGGAAGTCTCTGGACAGGATATATACCTCGAAAATTAGCGCTCCAGATCAGTAATTCTTTTTCTTGCAATTTTTTTCTTAAATTTTATTTGGATTTAATTCATTATAGCCTGAATACCAACTTTTTGGTATGGTTTTTGGTTGATGCAATGAAAGAAATTTTCTACATCAAATTCTCTATGGATATGTGAAAATTGGAAGTCTCTCGACGTGATATAAATAACGAAAATCCCGTTTTTTAATGTGATATATACAAAAACTAAATATTTATGAAGTAATTTTCGTTTGTTCTTGATTACGTGCCAAAACGACCCCTAAAACCACATTATTGACCAGTGATGCCAATGGAGAAATTGTTCTGCACCGAATTTTAGTATGGGTCACCAAACAAATAGAAGCTTTAAATACGTTAAAATTCGTTAAAATTTCAATAACTAATTTAATATATAAACTAATAAGGATTATGTGGTGATATTTAAACATTTGTTAAATAAACTGCTAAAATTACACACAAAACCACAATTTTGGGGTACGACGTCAATGGAGAAATGATTCTAAACCAAATTTCACTATGAGTCAATGAACAAAAGAAATCTGTAGATATGATGGTTTATCGTGAAAATTGCACTAACCAATTTAAAATTTACATATTGGGCTATTTCCATGATTTTTAATAAACCACCGAAATGGTTATCGAAACCACATTTTTGGTGAAGGGTGTCAAGGGATAAATGATTCTATATAAAATTTTAACGTGGGTCAGGGAACAACAAAAGTCTGTATATATCACGGATCATAGTGAAAATGGCACTAACAAATTTATAAATGTTAAATGGTTGTAATTATTTAAGTTTGGGTTTATATAAACATAAACATTAAATTGTAACCAAAAACTACCATTATGGTTCCAGTTAGAGGGTTGGCATCCATGGAGAAAATCATCAGCAAATTCCACTGTAGGTCATCGAACAAAATGAATTGTGAGTGTCCCAATGGTAGCCGATCCAATGCCATTGGAACTTTGTCAATATCAATGCTTTTCTATCTTAGAATGGCTGTTCTTCAACTTCTTCCATGCGGGAAAGACAGCCCTGATAGCCAAAGTTAATAAGGTATTCATATCCTGATTTCGGTCACTATTTGCCTTGAAATTTTCTTTGAACTTACGTCTCCATTTGGCAATATTCAATGAATCTTCTTAGATTGAATTTATTGTGTTCTCGTAGCCTTTCTGTAAAGTCGTCATCCTTGTGAAGCTAATTTGAGCTTACTTCCATTATCCTGTGTCATATGGCAATGGCATATTCCTCAATTTCCGATGATTTTTTGTTTGCTTATTTTGTCCAAGAATGTCATCCTTCTTACCCCAAATCCGCAGTATTCCTCCATTATCACCATTTTTGTTAAATCAGTCTTGATTTTTTTACATTTTATGGCATCTGTTATGCATGATTCCAAAAATTGTTTGAAAATTTTATATATTCAATTTTTTCTTCCGCAATGACAGCCATTGACAGCCAGCTTATACGAGAGCCACAAATCGCGAAATATTCCATGATTTTGTGGCATTGCCCATCCCATACTGATTGAATTGCTAAAATTTTCCGTGCCTAATCGTTTCCTTAACGGCAAATCAAGAGACCGAAAGAATTGCGTCCGTTTCATAGCTAAAGAAATTGAAAAATGTTTGGGCTCAAAATAAATAACAAAGCCGGACCTAAATTTGATATTTGTTAAATTCGATGCCGGTTGATAATTTTATGAAGGCGTTATTTTTTTGATTTTTTTTTTTTTGATTTTTGAAATTGAATCAAAATAACCGAAAATCACACTTTTGGGATTTGGAGTCAAAGAAAGAAAATTTCTGGATCAAAATTTCTATGGGCCGGCGAAAAAATGAAGTCTCCAGAAGGCTGCAAACGCGGAAATGAAAATTTGAAGAAAATAATAGCTCTTTTTTTCAATTGTTTCCTTGAATTTTATTTGAATTTGATTCAAAATAGCCTGACCACCACATTGTTGGCATATGATATCAATGAAAGAAATTTTCTACATCAAATTTTCTATGGGTGAGTGAAAATTGGAGGACTCTAGACATGATATATACCTCGAAAAACCGCTTTTTCAATGTCACATATATAAAAACTAGTTATTTATGTTGTTATTTTCGTCTGTTCTCGATTAAGAGCCAAAATGACCCCTAAGGTCACATTTTTGGCCAATTCCGTCAATGGAGAAATTGTTCTACACAAAATTTTACTATGGGTAACCAAACATATAAAATCCGTATATGTAATGGAATATCATGAAAAAGTCGTAAACAAATTTAAAAGTGTAAAATTAAGGAAAATGCCAGGTTATTGGAACACGTTTTCGATAATCTGCCAAAAAGACCCATTAGACCAACTTTTTGGCGTATGATGTCAATGGAGAAAAGAATCTATGCAAAATTCAACTATGGGTCACAAAAGGAAAGAAAGTTGTAGACATGATATATCATGATCAAATCTCACTAACAAATTTTAAATTAAAAAATTTGGTGTATTTTTCCATAGTTTCAAGAAACTGTCGAAATGACTATTGAAACTGCATTTTTTGGGGATGACATCAATGGGGAAATTATTCTACACAAAATTTCACTAAAGGTTACCGAACAAAAGAAATCAGTGGGTACTGTAAATCGTCTTCATAATGTCACAAACAAATTTAAAATTTAGGAGTTCTGCTTCCCTACCTTTTTTATTAGTTTTAATACAGACGACCAAATTTTTAGTAAAATAAGATATTCTGTATTTAGTGCTTTTGAAGCATAGGATTTATTCTGAGAATATTGTTCTTTTGATTTTTATAAAGTAATGAAAATCTAGTCTTTGGTTGATCCCGCCTAAAAAAAGCTCAAAGCAAATAAAGCATTAATATAATGTACTCCTCTCTCTCTCTCTCTCACTTCTTCTCTCCATCAATTTGCCACATCCGCTCCACTCCTCTACTGTTGAGTGCTAAACAAATAGCTCAATGTCGATGGTTGGGCATGAAAACGCACCTGGGCCTCTTCCCATTTGGTGTGAATCAATTTCTGTAACGGCGTATTCACGGCCAATTCCTCCTTAATTTCCTCCTTATCATCTTTGGGTTTACCCGACAGCGAAGTGGTCTCTGTTGTAGACATTTGCCGTTCCAACATACCCGTTGCCTGATCATTATATGATCGGTTATCGATGGTCATGAGTATTTCGCGACCCGAACAGCTATAATAGTAGAGGTCGAAACGGGATTCGGCATGATAATTCCTTAGTAAATCTGGATTGCGATTGAACATAACACCAAAATGGCCGGCGCACAGGGTTATCCATATGGGGTAGTTGGGTGTTTTGAGACGGGAGCCCGGCTGGCGGGCCACAAGGTTACTCTGAAATGGGAAGTTAGAATTAAAACAATATTTCTTTATTTGTTAAGCCTTTGTTATACTTGACCACTTTCACCTTCCCAGAGCATTAAGCCAATGGCACAGCGATTGAGGACACCATATTGGGGAACAGCCTTCAAAAATAAAAATGTTTTTGGGGTAAATAAAAATAAAATAGTTAATAAATCATAAAACGTTTTTTATGATTGAATTTATCTTATGGAACTATGGGAACTTTCGGTAGTGGGCATAAACTCCAATCCTAAAATTTGACCCCATTAGAAACAGATGAAAACATGGAAGAGAATCCTTAACGAAACTTTAAATAAAGATAGGTTATTAGAAAATGTTCACTTATGGGCATTTTTGATGGAAGTGACCAAAGCTTAGGCTTCACTGGTTCACCTCAAAAAATAAAAAAAATGAGAAAAAAATATCCATTCATTTGAGGTTTTGAAAGGAAGTGCCCTCTACAGAAAGTTTCCACTGCTTCACGCCTAGAAACTAGAGACAAAATATCCGCCCATGTGAGGTTTTGAAAAAAAGTGCCCTCAATTGAGAGTTTCCAATAATTCAACTCTAAAAAACTTAGGGCAAATTGTCACCCATGTTAGGCTTTGAAATGAAGTCTCCACACCTGAGAGTTTCCACTGTTCTCATTATCTACTCACATAGCTATTTTCATCGCCCACATTTACCACCCCATTGTGTATGTAGGGTGTGGCCCTTCCCGTCAACAGCAAGGTTACAATCATCAATGAGCCCTCCTCATTGTTGCTCATGGTCAGCGGTACGACCTTGGTGGAATCCAAGTCACTGCGAACTCTGAAATTAAAAAAGAGAGAGTTAGAAAAGATTTTATATAAAATTGTTTTAAATCAATTTTCCACTTACCGTCCCATGGTGCGTGTCAATACGGCACTGTACAAGAAGAGCAACGTTCCTGGAGAAGCTTCTTCGGTGAACTTCATGGGACAAGTAAAGAATGAAAAAAGCAATAAAAAATATAAAAAGCAAATTTGGTATAAAAAACTACTCTCGATATTTGAGTATTGTTATATTGACCTCAATACCATTCTAAATATTCCAGCTACAGACTTTTGTTTTGGAGAAGGTCATAGTGAAATTCGATGTAGAACATTTTTGTCATTGACATCAAGTGCCAAAATCTAAGTGTTGGGGGTTTAGTCGGTCAATTTATAAATATAGCCCAAAAATTTTCTTATTTTTATACCCAATTATTTATTGAAATTTACTCGATATATATTAGACCTACAGATTTCTTTTGTTCTACGACTAATCGTGAAATTTGGCATAGAATATATCTTTCTTTAACATCGCATCACAAAAGTGGATATTTGAGCTTCAAACTGCTGTCGGATTGAAAATAGTACAAAATTGACACAAAAATTACTACCAAATTTGAAACCACATTTTTCATGAAATTGTTTTGTCTACACACTTCCAATTTTTGGGGTCCGATAGTAAAATTTTGTGCAGAATATTTCTTCCCCTGACATAATATCCAAAAAATTAAGAATTAAGGCCATAATTGCTCTAAATGCAAAAGAAGTGCAAAATAGTCCTTAAAATAATCATCATAATTTCTCTACCAAAATGATTGCGGATTTTATGTTGGTATAAATTACAGCTACAAATTTCTTTTGGTTGGAGACCCATAGTGAAATTTCATGGAGAATATTTCTTCCTTTGACATCTTGTCTCTAAAGTAAAGGATTAAGACCGAAATTCGAGGGAGTCGAAAATTCACAATTTTTTCGAAAAAATAGTGATTTTTTTTTAAAAACCCAAAATTGTTTTGAAATTTACATGATATATAGTGTACCTACAGATTTCTTTTATTCTGGGACAATTAGTGAAATTTCGAGTAGACTATATCTCTCTTTAACATCACACCCCAAAAATTAATAATTGTGCTTGAAAATGCAGTAGAGTCGGAAAGAGAGAAAATCTACTCAAAAAGTTGCATTATTTATTATATAATCACATTTTGGATCTGCATATTCCTTAAATTGTTTCGAACTACACATCTTTTGGTCTGGGACTAATAGTGAAATTTGGTGTAGAATATATAACTCTTTAACATCACATTCTAAAAATTGAGATTTAGGCTTGAAAATACAAAAGAGTCAAAGAGAGAGAAATTGGACCTAAAAAGTAGCATTCTTCATTTTACTACAAAATTTGTACCCATATTTTTCTTGAAATTGTCCAATATGGAAACTATTTTTTGTTTGGAAGCTAATAGTAAAATTTTGTGCAGAATATTTCTTCCCTTGGTACTATTTCGAAAAAATGCAGAATTATGGATGTAATTACCCTAAAGTCAAAAAAGTTCAAAATTAGCCTAAAATAATCTTCATTTCATCAAAGATATTTACCGATTTTATGGTGGTATATATAAAACCTACAAATGTCTTTTTGCTGCAGACCCATAGTGAAATTTCATGGAGAGTATATCTTCCTTTACAATCACATCCCAAAAATTAAGAATTGTGCTTCAAAATGTCGATTAATCGACAAGAGAGACTCTACCCAAAAAAGTGGCATTTTCCAGCAAATAACCAAATTTTGAACCGATATTTCTCATGAACTTGTTCAAACTACAAACTATTTTTATTTGAGAGTTCATAGTGAAATTTTGTATAGAATATTTCTTCCTTTGGTAATGTCGAAAAAATGCAGAATTATGGACATAATTATCCAAAAGTCAAAAAAGTCCAAAATTAGTCTAACTTAATATTCTTTATAAACCAAAATATTTATCAATTTTACGGTAGTATATACTAAAGCTACAAATTTCTTTTGGTTGGACACCCATAGTGAAATTTCATGAGGAATATATCTTCCATTGACAATATATCACTAAATTGAAGGATTATGGCCGAAATTCCAGGAAATCGAAAATGATCACATTTTTAAAAAAGGTATTTTATTTTTAATTCTTAAAATTTCTTCGAGATCTAACTGGGTGTCAATGGAGAAAGTGTTCCACATAGGTCAGCAGGCAAATGATATGTGTAGATGTACACACCACGGAATTTTAAACGTCATCATGGTTATATAAACAGAAAATTTATTTTTTGTAAAAATTTCGGACTGTCTTCAATTTTTTGCCAAAAAGCCTGGTATAACACAAGTTTTGGAGTATGGTATCAAAGAAGGAAATAATCTACACGAAATTTAATTTAATTATGGCTCGCCGAACAAAAGAAAGCTGTAGAAACTAAATATCCACACGAAATTCTAAAATCATTTTAGGTGTACACAAGAAATGTAATTTTTTAGTAAATTCTCTTTTTTCTCCAAATCGGGTCCAAAATGGCACTCAAATTGTCATTTTAGGGATATGATGCCAAAGGAGAACATGTTCCTCATCAAATTTCACTATAAGTCACCGAACAATTGGAAGTGATTGAGATAATATTTCCAATAGAAATGGCTGTATCAATTTAGTAGGCGAATAACAAAAATTGTTTTTTTTTTGAAAAAATCGTCTCGGTACAAAAAGGACCCATAAAACTCCAATTTCTGGGAATGATGTCAAGGGAAAAATTGTTCCACATCGAATTTCACTATGAGTCTCCTAATACGGGATACCTGTAAAAATAATACATTGCGTTTTAATTTTACTAACAAATCGTTAGCATACCCATGAAGGAACTATTGTCTTAAATTAGATTTGGTATTATTTTCGATCTTTTGCTAAAAAGCCTGGTATAACCCATGTTTGGAAGTGTGGTGTCAAAGAAGAAAATATTCTACGCTAATTTCTTTATGGGTCACGGAACAAAATAACTCAATAGAAACTAAATATCCACACGAAATCTCAAAATCACTTTAGGTGTACACAAGAAATAAAATTTTTTAGTAAATTCTCTTTTTTCTCCCAATCGGGTCCAAAATGGCCCTCAAATTGTCATTGTAGGGAAATGATGTCAAAGGAGAACATGTACCTCATCAAATTTCACTATGAGTCACCGAACAATTGGAAGTGATTGAGATAGTATTTCCAACAGAAATGGCTATATCAATTGGAAGTCAGGTAACAAAAAATGCATTTTTGAGGAAAATCGTCTCGTTGCCAAAATGACACATTTAATCGCATTTTCAGGGAAAGTTGTCAAAGGAAAAATTGTTCTACATCAAATTTCACACTAAGTCTCTGAATACGAAATACCTGTAAAAATTATACATTTCGTTTAAATTTCGAGAACAAATTGTTAACAGACTCATGAAGGAAGTATAGGCTTAAATTAGATTTCGTATTATTTTCGATTTGTTGCCAAAAAGCCTTGTATAACCCATGTTTTGGAGTATGGTGTCAATGGAGAAAATATTCTGCACCCAATTTCACTATGGGTCACCGAACAAAAGAAAGCTGTAGAAGCTAAATATGCCCTCGAAATCTCAAAATCATTTTAGGTGTACCCAAGATATTTAACTTAAAATAAAATATCTTTTTTCTTCGAGTCGGCCTCAAAATGGCCTCAAATCGTCATGTTAGGGGTGTGATGTTAATGGAAAACATGTTCCTCATCAAATTTCACTAAAGGTCACAGAACAACTATAAACAATTGGGATGATTTTGCCTTTTGAAATGTCTATATCAATTCGGTGGCCAAGTAACAAAAAATGTATTTTTGAGGAAAATCGTCTCGGTGCAAAAATGACCTCTAAAACCCCAATTTCTGGGAATGATGTCAAGGGAAAATTGTTCCAGATCGAATTTCACCATAAGTCTCCGAATACGGCAAATCTGTAACAAAGATATAATCCGTTTAAATATCAGAAACAAAAAAATATTGCTTTAAATTACGGCCATTCATTTTCAAATCGTTGCCAAACTTATTTTCACCAAACCTACAATTTAAAATATCGAGTATAGCTTTTCTTTACATCTTCCCATATAAGTTCGGAACCGTAAAAAAAAAACTTACAACTTTAAAATGCCTCTTGATAAAAAATTCCAATTCCTCATTTTGATTCAATGTGAAAATGTAGAGCTGAAATTCGAAATGAAATAAATTTAAATAAATTATTAAAGAAAATTTCAGATTACATAACTCACCTTTTCCGTGACGCCATCATGAAAATACAAAGCACTATGATCCACGAAACATTCATCGTCGGGTGAGGGTAACACCATTACCACTTTATCTTTATCGGCAATAATACGCAAAATTTCTATTAACGCCGATATCAAGGCATCTCTTTGCATGTCTGCTGTGGGGGATAGGGGACTGGAAAGAGAGAAAATATTACATAAGAGAAGTATTTGACTATTTATAGAAAAAAATTTCGGTGATATAATAATTTTCAATGACAATTTTTTTGGTGATATATCACCGAAGGAACTTTTTATAGAATTTTTTTTCCAATAATATGTCGCCGACAGAATTTTCATAGAAAATTTTGTTCGGTGATATATCACCGATAGAATTTTTATAGAAAATTTTTTTCGGTGATATATCACCGATAGAAATTTTCATAGAAAATTTTTTCGGTGATATATCACCGATAGAATTTTTATAGAAATTTTTTTTCGATGATATATCACCGATAGAATTTTTAAAGAAATTTTTTTTCGGTGATATATCACCGATAGAATTTTTATAGAAATTTTTTTTCGGTGATATATCACTAATATAATTTTTATAGAATTTTTTTTCGGTGATATATCACCGATATAATTTTTATAGAAAAATTTTTCGCTGATATATCACCGATAGAATTTTTATAGAAAATTTTTTCGGTGATATATCACCGATAGGAATTTACGTAGAAATTTTTTTTTTCGGTGATATATCACCGATAGGAATTTTCTTACAACATTTTTTTCGATGATATATCACCGATAGGAATTTTCATAGAAAAATTTTTCGCTGATATATCACCGATAGGAATTTTCATAGAAACTTTTTTCGCTGATATATCACCGATAGAATTTGTATAGAAAATTTTTTCGCTGATATATCACCGATAGAATTTTTATAGGAAATTTTTTCGTTGATATATCACCGATAAAATTTTTATAGAAAAAATTTTCGCTAATATATCACCGATTAAATTTGTATAGAAAATTTTTTCGCTCATATAACACCGATAGAATTTTTATAGAAATTTTTTCGCTGATATATCACCGATAGAATTTTTATAGAAATGTTTTTCGGTAATATTTCACCGATAGAATTTTTATAGAATTTTTTTCGCTGATATATCACCGATAGAATTTTTATAGAAATTTTTTTCGGTGATATATCACCGATAGAATTTTTATAGAAAATTTTTTCGGTGATATATCACCGATAGAATTTTTATAGAAAATTTTTTCGCTGATTATCACCGATAGAATTTTTATAGAAATTTTTTTTTGGTGATATATCACCGATAGAATTTTTATAGAAAATTTTTTTTTTTGGTGATATATCACCGATAGAATTTTTATAGAAATTTTTTTTCGGTGATATATCACCGATAGAATTTTTATAGAAAATTTTTTCGGTGATATATCACCGATAGAATTTTATAGAAAATTTTTTCGGTGATATATCACCGATAGAATTTTTATAGAAAATTTTTTCGGTGATATATCACCGATAGAATTTTTATAGAAAATTTTTTCGGTGATATATCACCGATTAAATTTTTATAGAAAATTTTTTCGGTGATATATCACCAATTAAATTTTTGTAGAATTTTTTCCGTGATATATCACCGATATAATTTTTTTATAGAATTTTTTTTTTCGGTAATATATAACCGATAGAATTTTTATATAAATTTTTTTTCGGTAATATATCACCGATAGAATTTTTATAGAAAAATTTTCCGGATGATATATCACCGATATAATTTTTATAAAAATTTTTTTTCGGTGATATATTACGGATAGAATTTTTATACAACATTTTTTCGCTGATATATCACCGACAGGAATTTTCATAGAAAATTTTTTCGGTGATATATCACTGATTAGATTTTTATAGAAAATTTTTTCGGTGATATATCAGCAATTAGATTTTTATAGAAAATTTTTCGCTGATATATCACCGATAGGAATTTTTATAGAAATTTTTTTTCGGTGATATATCACCGATTTCAGTTTTGAAGACATTTTTGATGATATAACACAGCGAAAAGTTTTTCTCTCTAAAATATTTATCGAATTTTTCAGTTATGTCACCAATAAAATTTCTTCCTGTGATATATTATGGACAAGCTTAATCAAGTTTTTAGTGCAAATTACTCTGCCATTGCCGCTGCCCTTGTGGTCTTTCGGGCGAAGAGTAAATGCTTCACCACAAATCCCTGGACAACCGATAAAAGTCCCCGGGTGGCATTGCGTGGACTACGCAAGCCATAGGCATATTCCTCCTTGGGTGAACCAAATGTAAATGGAGTCTGGGTCCATTCGGCTCGCATGGGTATGGCCGAGGTGCCAAAGACCAGTTGCCTTAATTCCTAAAAAAATGGAATTTAAAATAAAATATTCTACTTTAAAAATTACAACTTACCATTGCCAATTCGGGTGTAATGGCCTCAGCTCCCTGAGCCTTAAACTGATTTGCCATCTTGCCGTGGATATTTCAAAATCTCGTCTTCTGTCGACGGCTGTTAAATGCCTTTTAATTTCACTTTCATTTGCCAGACACCCAAGTAGACTTGCCTAACAATTTATTTCCGTTTTATTTCCTCCGTCCTCCCCCTTCACGGAAGGAATTTTCATATCTTTCACACCCACTTTTCCGTGGCCAGTGATATTCAATATTTTTTTTTTTTACAATATTTTTTTTAATTCATATTTACATAGTTCTGCACTTGCCCTACGCCTTTTCTTTATGCCATCAACCATTTTCGACATTCCCTGCAATTCGAGCTGTCACTCAATCTGTTAGTTTTCGCCGAAATCTCATGACAAAGGGGGATTGGAGTGCCGGGATCTTTAATTTTGAATGACTTCCAAATTGAAAGTCATGCCATGCAATCCTAAGTGAAACGGAAAGTAAGTGTGAAATTTGTTTGCGAGATTTACATTTCGAATTGATTTTTAAGTAGCTTTTCATTGTTAGTTCGGAAAGGAAGGAAATACTAATGTTTGGATATAGGTTTGGCGGGTGTTTGCGCGATGTCATGAAATGTCTTTAATGTGTTATTAGTTCAAGTACAAAAGAGATTCCTTTTTTTTGCACAAAATTGTATTGAGGGGTGGGCATGGAAAGGTATATGGTCTTAAATTTTAAAGGGGGTGGTATGAAAATTTGAGAATATTTGTATTCTGGGATATTTTTCATTTTTTTAATTTTTATTTTTTTCTTTTTATTTCATTTTAATTTTGCTTCTGGTGGAAGTATCCATTACGAACTTCAAATACCAAATTTGAAACAATTTCGGTGAATAATGTTGCTAAAATCATCGAAGTACCGAATATCGGGAGCTGCCGTTATATGGTGGCTATACGAAGGCGTGGGCCTGCACGGACAATTTTCTGCCTTAGGCGGTAGTATTCATTACGAACGTTAAATAGCAAATATGAAACAATTCCGGTGAAAAATTTCGCTAAAATCCGCAAAATACCGAATATCGGGAAGTGCAGTTATAAGGGGGTTATACGAAGACGTGGACCTGCATAGGCAATTTTCTGCCATAGACTGTAGTATCCATTACGAATTTCAAATACCAAATTTGATACATTTCAGATGAATAATGTCGCTAAAATCATCAAAATACCGAATATCGGGAGGTACCTTTATATGGGGGCTATACGAAGACGTGGACCTGAACAGACAATTTTCTGTCATAGGCTGTAGTATTCATTGCGAACTTCATATACCAAATTTGAAACAATTCTAGTGAATAATGACGCTAAAATCATCAAAATACCGAATATCGGGAGGTACCGTTATATGGGGGCTATACCAAAACTTGGATCTACATGGCCCATTTTCAATACCAAAAGATCTGCAGACATAATATACATTTGATTAAAATTTTATCAACCTACTTCATTTCGTTCGGAAGCTAGAGTGATTCCACAGAAGAACAGACGGTTTTGGTTGAGGTATACCAGAAGGGGTTCGCAGATATCTATCATCTTCACAAAAGATCATGTGTTAGCAAAAATGTTGGTATGTGTTAAATTTGAAAAGAGTTGGATGCTTATTTCGTTTTTTTTTTTTTTTTTTTTTTTGAGAGTTTTGTTTTCCAAAATCTTAAACCCTATGTGGGGGAGGCACCAGAAGAAATGGTCCGATCTCTACCATCTTTATAACAGATCTTGTGTTGTTCGAAATATTGAGATGTACCAAGTCTGAATGGAATTGGATGTTAATTTCTAGTTTGATAAGCCTTTATGGATATTCAAAATTTTGACCCATTGTGGAGGAGGTACCAGAAGGAGTGGACCAATATATCCCACTTTCACAGCACATCATGTCTTAGTAGAAATAACGGCATGTGGGAAATATGAGGACAACCGGAAGCTTATGTGGGATTTTATAATCGTTTAGGTTATTCAAAACATTGATCCTTTGTGGGGGAGGTACCAGAAGAATCAGTCCGATCTCTACTATTTTTATAATATATCTTATGTTGATGGAAATATTGAGAGGTTCCAAGTCTAAATGGAATTGGATGTTAATTTCGCGTTTGATTTATTCGAATAAAAAAATATTCAAAATTTTGACCCCTTGTGAGGCAGGTACCAGAAGGAGTGAACCGATATATTCCATTTTCACACCAGACCTTGGGTAAATAAAATTATTGTGATGTGTGTAATTTAAGGACAATCAGATGCTTATTTCGGATTTCGTTTTGGTTATTCAAAACTTTGACCCTTTGTGGGGGAGGAGGTACCATAAGAAATGATCCGATTTTTACAATCATTTTAACAGATGTTGTGTTGATGAAAATATTGAGATGTACCAAGTCTGAAGGGGGTCGGATGTTAAGTTTGCGTTTAATGAGATTAATGGATATTCAAAATTTTGACCCTTTGTGGGCGAGGTACCAGAAGGAGTGGACCAATATATTCCATCTTCACACCAGATCATGGGTTAATAAAAATATGGCGATTTGTGTAATTTGAAGACAATCGGACACTTACATAACATTTTATAAGAGTTATAATTATTCAAAATTTTGACCCTTTCGTGGAGGGGAGGTACTTGATGGACTGCACAGATATTGTCAATTTTCGCACCTGGCCTAGCACTGATGCAAATATTAGGATTTGCAAAATTGGAGCAAAATCGGATTATCCTTTCTCTTTCTGTGCAGTAAAATATTTTTTTGAAAATTTCGAACTCTTTTGAGGGAGGTACCAGAAGGTGTGGGCCGATATATCCCATCTTCACACCAGATCATACATTAATAAAAATATTGTGATGTGTGGAATTCGAAGACAATCGGACTCTTACATCACATTTTATAAGAGTTATAACTATTCAAAATTTTGACCCTTTTGTGGAGGGGAGGTACTTGGTGGCGTGCACCGATATTGTCCATTTTCGCAGCTGACCTAGCGCAGGATATTAGGATTTGCAAAATTGGAGCAAAATCGGATTATATTTTCTCTTTCTGTGCAAAGAATATTTTTTTGCAAATTCCAACGTTTTGTGGGGGAGGTACCAAAAGGAGTGGACCGGTATTGCCAATCTCTGAATTCGATCTAAGTTTGAGAATTATATTACGATGTACCAACTTTGGATCAAATCGGATACTCCCTTCGAGAGTTATCGTGCACCCCAGCCAGACAGACGGACGGATGGACGGACGGACATCGCTAGATCGACTCCAAATATCCCGAAACGGATTTCTTGCAAAGAGACCTAGAGTCTAAAACCATTATTTCGATGAGGCACTTTTTGGCCGTATGAAATGATATTTACCCTCTGTAGCCATATGGCAGATAATTCCAAAAAATGTTATATGGATTCCAATTTCTTGGTGGCAGTTTGAAGTTTTGGGTACTATTGGACTCCGACATATTTTTGTTTCAATTTTTTTTTTCGTTCCATTTTAACTTTGCTTCTTTTGCGCCATTCAGAGAAGGATTATAAAGCTGGGAATACATAAAGCGTTTATTTGGCTGGCTTAAGTCATCGGCTGCCTTCTTCGTAGAGAAGCAAAGGAGTTTTAGATAGAAGCCAGCCAAATAAGCACTTTATGTATTCCCACCTTAATTATTGCCATAGAAGACCAGAAGTTTTGATCGAAGACCAGAAGTTTTGATCGAACACAGGTAGTAAGCTTCTCCTGAAAAATTAATAAGAATATAAATTAATAATATTTTTTATTTATTTTATTTTACTTACCCTCAAATACAGCTCATACATGGACCTTCCCTTGTCCTCTCAAAAAAATTTTCAAATTGTAGAATGTTTTGTACGATGATGATGGGTATTGCCGCATATCCTTTGCCTTTATTGTCCACTTAATTGCTTGTGACACCCAAGGGAGAGAGGGAGAGCATTCAATAATTTTCCAAAGAAAATTACTTAATTTTAAATAATGACCCGACAACACCTTTTCCATTGCGTGCTAGAATTTTTAACATTTTTTTCAAACCTACCAAAGAAACTGGAAATATAATTTCATAATTGCATTCCAATTTTAAATTCCATTCTGTCGAACAAATCATTTGGCAGAAATATAAACCCAATATTTATTATGACCAGAGGCCAAATAATCAGTTATAGTTCTCGGACTCACAGCGAAAGAGAGTTCAAAAGGAGGAAAGTTCGAATTTCCACCATGAAGTTTGCCATATTATTTGTGGGAATAATTTTCTGCCGTTTTATAGCGCCCTTGGGCGGAAAGAAGGCCACCTCTGATCATCATCAGATAAATAAAATAATTTTGGAATATTTTAAATTCCATGGTGTTCGCACCATGAATTTCATCAAGTGTCCCCGGAATGAAAGTGGTAAGTATTGAACATTTTATAGAGATCTGAGGAATATGTAGACCTTATGAAGTATATATATTATTGATCAGCATAAGATTCTATGTCGAGATGCAGATGTCTGGTGGACCTGTAGACCTTTTCGTATGGCTTTAATTTAACAGTACCGAACCGATATTCGCATTATAATAATGTTAGCGGCGGATTCTTTTTATACGCTCCACCAAAGTATGGACGAACGAAATAAAGTAGGTTGATAAAATTTTACTCATATATATATATTATGTCTGCAGGACTTTTGTTATTGAAAATAGGTCATGTAGGTCCACCTTTTGGTATAGCCCCCATATAACGATACCTCCCGATATTCGGTATTTTAATGATTTCAGCGACATTATTCACCGGAATTGTTTCAAATTTGGTATTTGAAGTTCGTAATGGATATTACAGCCTAAGACAGAAAATTGTCTGTGCAGGTCCACGCCTTCGTATAGCCCCCATATAACGGTACCTCCCGATATTCGGAATTTGGATGATTTTAGCGACATTATTCATCGGAATTGTTTCAAATTTGGTATTTGAAGTTCGAATTAAATACTACAACCTAAGACAGAAAATTGTCTGTGGTGGTCCACGCCTTTGTATAGCCCTCATATAACGGTACCTCCCGATATTCGGTATTACGATGATTTTAGCGACATTATTCACCGGAATTGTCTAAAATTTGGTATTTGAAGTTCGCAATGGATACTAAAGCCTATGACAGAAAAATGTCTGTGCAGGTCCACGCCTTCGTATAGCCCCCATATAACGATACCTTCCGATATTCGATATTGTGATGATTTTAGCGACATTATTCACCGGAATTGTTTCAAATTTGGTATTTGAAGTTCGTAATGAATACTACAGCCTAAGACAGAAAATTGTCTGTTCAGGTTCACGTCTTCATATAGCCCCCATATAACGGTACCTCCCGATATTCGATATTTTGATGATTTTAGCGACATTATTCATCGGAATTATTTCAAATTTGGTATTTGAAGTTCGAAATGGATATTACGGCATAAGACAGAAAATTGTCTGTACAGGTCCACGTCTTTGTATAGCCACCATATAACGATACCTCCCGATATTCGGTATTTTGATGATTTTAGCGACATTATTCACCGGAATTGTTTCAAATTTGATATTTGCAGTTCGCAATGGATACTAAAGCCTATGACAGAAAATTGTCTGTGGTGGTCCACGCCTTTGTATAGCCCTCATATAACGGTACCTCCCGATATTCGGTATTTTGATGATTTTAGCGACATTATTCACCGGAATTGTTTCAAATTTGATATTTGCAGTTCGCAATGGATACTAAAGCCTATAACAGAAAATTGTCTGTGCAGGTCAACGTCTTCGTATAGCCCTCATATAAAGGTATCTCCTGATATTCGGTATTTTGATTATTTTAGCGACATTATTCATCGGAATGGTTTCAAATTTGGTATTTGAAGTTCGAAATAAATACTACAACCTAAGACAGAAAATTGTCTGTGCAGGTCAACGTCTTCGTATAACCCTCATATAACGGTACCTTCCTATATTCGGTATTTTGACGATTTTAGCTACATTATTTACCGATTTTTCGAGTTTCGCATTTGAATATTGTAATAGCTTAGGACAAAAGTTGCCTATGCAGATCCACGTCGTCGCATAGACCCTAATATGACGGCTATATTCGGTATTTTTAAGATTTTAACAGAATTTTAAACGATTTTTTTTTTAACTGGGGGAGGATATTAAATTCCCCGAACCGTCAATGTCTCATTGGACTCATCTGAGCCCCTGTTGCTGTCTCAATCCTAGGAAAATTTTCCTAGTTGGTCTGCATAATTTCTGCTCCAGTTCACGGGCTCATTGAGACTATGATTCTTGGTACCGTCATCTAGTGACCCACTATAACTTGGCTTTCCAACTGCAAAGAAGACGGCATAGAAATTAATTAATTAGAAATTATCGAACTGACAATGGAAAGGTTACCTGATACTACCGCAAGGAAAGAGTCATCGCCAATGTTTTTTTTTCCTTCAAAAGACATCCTTTTTTTCTTATCCACCTGGGGTCGTACAATTTTTTTTTTTTTTCCTTGAAAAATTACTTTTATGCTTGTTGGACACCAGACGCGAAGAGACAGTGGATCTAGAGGGAGGGTCTCAGATTAATCGAACACCAATTATGGCTGAATTGAGGAGGCGAACAATTGACGGCTCAAAATTAAACACCTTAAACAGATTTATCCCAAACCACAATTGGGGACTTCTTCACTCTGTGATTTTACGCGATCTCGTGTTAGAGGATTGCGGTCTGGGTATAGACTAAAAGCAGAGAGTTTCGAATAATTGCAATGATATTGAGGCTATGACATAGTGATCTTCGTCTCCTTTAAAATCAATACCGCTTTGATGGATAGAACTACTTTAAATATCAAAAAAAAAGCTCACCTGACTATTCTTGTTGTGGATGGGTCCAATTCCAATATTCGTCAACCAACTGCATTCGAAAAGAGCTTCGTCGATATCTGGACACCACGACGAATATTGGACTTAATTTTCTATGTCTCCTTCAAAATCAATGTGGCTCTGGATGATAAAAGTACTTCAGAATATAGGGACGTACAATATGGGGTATAAACGATATTGTGGACCTATATAGGCAATTCTCTTCCAGGGGGTAAAGTGCTCCTGAAGGAACTTTTTTGTGGGTTTTCAGACAATTTCATTGAAAAAATTGAATATCAGGAGGTACCGTTAGATGGGGGCTATACGATATGGTGGACTGATATAGGCCATCCTCGAACTTGACCCGTTTCCAAGAAGAACATGTGAAAAATTTCAGATTCTCTTCGGGACGATCATAATTTGATGTATTTTCGATTCACATTTAGTTACTGGCTTTGAAATGGTTTGTCTTGTCCTAACCTGAAATAAATGATAAAGTTTTAAATAACTCCTACTCCCAGTTTTCTTACTTATTTTATTACAACTTACTTGACTCATAAGATCTTCCAACTTTCTCTCTTCTCCTCTTCTCCAAGGTCCACATCATTTGGAACCCAAAAAGTTACTACCCTACTTAATTCGCGAAAATATGCCAGTACGGGTATGGTCTGGTATGGATTATTTAAAAAAGGATCCCATAGCTCCCCTCTACGGTCCTCCCATTACCTTTCAACGGAACGGCAGCATTGGCCGCATTCCCCTTAACATAAAAATGGAAACTATAGCCCACAAAACGGGTATAATTGTGGATAACTTTAACACCCCCTGTGCCCTAAATGTCCTAAGTTGGTGTGGCGCATCGGAACAAAATTATTTTACCACAAATCGTTTTTGGTTATTATTGGGCACCAATGAAGGAGATTTGGAGTTGTTGGAGGACCCTGGTATATTTCTGCCACCCGATAGTGAAGTTAAGGTTTTACTTCGTAATGAAAATAAAACCTATGCCCTCTTGGATGTCTATAAAGTAGCGGCGGATAAGGAGTTGAAGGTCCGCGAGGTATTGGGAAATTTTACGGAGGTTAAGGAAATGTTAAAAGGCTTGCAGAAATATGGCTCACCCATATCTTATCGTGAAAATTTAGAGGGTATTACTTTCAAAACGGGATTGGTCATTGCATTTCCCGACATGTTTACCGACATCAATGACATATCGCTGCGCCACATCGATACCATATCCAAGGTGAATAATCGCTTGACTTTGGAGTTGGCAAATAAATTGAATATGAAGTAAGTTGGAGGGTAAATGAGATATGATTCCCTATAATTTCCCTATTTTTTTTTTTTTTTTTTTTTTTTTTTTTTTTGACTTCACAGATACAACACCCATCAAATGGACAACTATGGCTGGCACCAACCGAATGGCTCCTTTGATGGCTTCATGGGTCGCATGCAACGTTACGAATTGGATTTTGGTCAAATGGCCATATTTATGCGTCTGGATCGCATTGCCTTGTGTGATTTTGTGGCCGAAACATTTCGCATTCGAGCTGGTGTTATGTTCCGCCAACCACCCCTCTCGGCTGTGGCAAATATTTTCGCCATGCCCTTTGAAAATGATGTCTGGATTTCAATATTGATTTTGATATTCTTTACCATCTTTGTTTTCACCTTGGAACTGGTGTTCTCACCCCATGCCCATGAAATGGATTTCTGGGATGGTGTGGTATTCGTGTGGGGTGCCATGTGCCAGCAGGGATTTTATTTTTCATTTGGCAATCGTTCGGGAAGGATGATCATCTTTACCACCTTTGTGGCTACGTTGTTTTTGTTCACCTCATTTTCGGCAAATATTGTGGCTCTGCTGCAAAGTCCCTCAGAGGCCATACATAATTTAAAGGATTTAAGTCAGTCACCCTTGGAGATTGGGGTACAGGATACGGTTTATAATAAGATTTATTTTAATGTGAGTTTCCAAGGAAGAGGGGGGGAGGGAGTTTCAAATTTAATTCTTTTTTTGAATTTCCAGGAATCCACAGATCCGGTTACAAATCTGCTGTATCACAAAAAGATTGCCCCCAAAGGGGATAGCATCTATATGCGTCCCATGATTGGCATGGAAAAAATGCGCACCGGTCTCTTTGCCTATCAGGTGGAGTTACAGGCTGGCTATCAAATTATAAGCAATACTTTTAGTGAGCCGGAAAAATGTGGCCTCAAGGAGCTGGAACCATTTCAATTACCCATGCTTGCTGTGCCGACCAGAAAGAATTTCCCCTACAAGGAGCTGTTCCGCAGACAGTAGGACCGTAAAAATAATTTCCGAAGAACTCAAATTCCATTCCTACTTTATTTCTAGGTTACGTTGGCAACGTGAGGTGGGTCTCATGAATCGTGAAGAACTCAAATGGTTTCCGCAAAAGCCGAAATGTGAAGGTGGTGTGGGTGGCTTTGTTTCCATTGGTCTCACCGAATGCCGTTATGCCTTGGCCATGTTTGGCTATGGGGTTCTATTGGCCATAATCATATTTTGTTGTGAAATTATTTTGAAAATAATGCATCGCATGGGCAAACGTATGAATGCCTACTACAAGGGGGATCGTTTTCCTCCCGGGGTAAATGCAGAATAATTGATTTAAAAGGAGTGACCTCATCATACCGCCCAAGTACAATTTATCATATAATCGTTGTTAAGGATATTCAATTACTTATCAACTTGAATGTTTTGGCAACAAAGAGAGATTTGTCGCGACCAAGAAAAAAAATCAATTAAATCAATGTTTCTTATTTTGTGGAAATATATGTAGTTTATGTTGTTCTTGTAGTCAATAAAATATAGTAGAGATACCCAAGAACATTCAAAGTAAGAAAAAAGGGCCATTAATTTAGAAAAGCTGATGAAAAATGTAGATAGAACCTTCGAAATACCCGCAATTGGGCGCTTCTTTTACAGGGTCTCAGTGAGAAACTTTGTCTCCAAACATTCTTCAAGAGATCAAGGTATTAAGAACTGGTGTAGGCAGAGCTTCCATCTACAGAGAACCTGTAAATTTAATGTTCGGTCCGAAATTGTACGAAATTCAACAGCTTCCGTAGTATGGGCGACCCTTCCAATAAGGGAGACCTGGTGTAGACAGAGTTTCCATCCACCGAGAACCCCTAAAATCAATATTCGGTCTGAAATTGTCTTAAATTCAAAAGCGTCCGTGGTATGGGTTCATTATTCTAATAAGGGAGATATACAGGATGATATGAAAAAAACTGCAATCAACTTCAGACTGCTGTCATTTCCAAATTATTCAAATTATTTCAGTGACAGCTCATTATATTGTTTACAAGCTTTCGAAGACATTTTGACATTTTCCAGAAAAAAAAATTAGTCGTGTTCGGAATTCAAGCGTGATATTGAGATTTCTTTATATTTGTCTGGAAAACCACAAGTGGCTATCGTTAGAGCACTCCAGCATTTAAATGTGAATAAATCTTGTGTATCTCGTACCTTCGTCTCGCTCGTTACCGTAATATTGGTGCGTAGCCCGACGTCAAGGATTTGATCGAAACCCGCCGCGTCGCAGTGGCCAAAAAATGGCTCGTGAGCTGAACATATCGAAATATGCCATTCGGCAAATATTTAAAAATGAGCTCGGGGGTAAATCCATTGAAATTCCAAAAAGTGCAAGAACTTATACCGCAACAGAAAGAAAATAGACTCAGGAAAGCTAAAGAGTTGCTTCACCTTATACCGCAACAGAAAGAAAATAGACTCAGGAAAGCTAAAGAGTTGCTTCGCCTTGGACGAAAGTGGTGAAATGCCGAATTTGGTTTGGTGGTCTCAGGTGAGAAAACATTCGTTGTCGAGCAGTTTGTAAACAAACAAAATGATCGTGTTTATTTGTCAAAGAGGTCAGCTGAAAATGAGCACCTTCGGTTGGCCACCAGAACTTCTCAAGTGCTGGCCTGCCATGGTGATGGTGTGGGTGGCCATAACAGCCGCTGGTCCTCTCCGCTCATACTAATCGACCGTGGCATCAGAATAAATACCGAATATTATCGCGAAAATATTGTGGAGGGTGTATTGAAGCCTTGGGCACGCAAACATTTTGGCCGCAGACCTTGGACATTCCAACCGGACTCAGCAGCATCGCACTCAGCACGCGCCACCCAAGAATGAGGTTCCTCGTTTCATTTCCAGCGCACAATGGTCACCAAAATCTCTAGATACTAATCCATTGGACTATTGTGTCTGGAGTATTTTGGAAAGCAAGGTTGATACTAAAAAATGCCAAAGTGTCGATCACTGTTGGCCAAAATACCGCAGAGTAACATCAGAATAAATGACGATTATTATCGCGAACATTTTTTGGAGGGTTTATTTATTTATGGTCGCAGACCTTGGACATTCCAACAAAACTCATCACCATCGTACTCAGCACGCGCCACCCAAAAATGGTTACAAAATTAGGTTCCTCGCTTCATTTTCAGCGCACAATGGCCATAAAAATCTCCGGATACCAATCGGTTGGACTATTGTATCTGGAGTATTTTGGAAAGCAAAGTTGGCACTAAAAAATGCTAAAATGTCGATCACCTCAAGCAAGCGCTTCGCCTGGAATGGGCCAAAATGCTGCAGAGCAAAAGATGACCAATTCGAACAAATCTTAACTTATTCTAAAATTTGATGCTACTGCAGACCTTTTTTGCTTTCATTCAATAAAATTTAAAAAAAAAATGTAAAAATTATGGCGTTTGACTCTGTTGCATTTTTTTTTATCTCACCCTGTATATGTCTTTTTTAATAAATAATACTGTGGAATCTGTTGTTGTAACAGTTATACGTGTTCTGTTTGGGTTCTGCTAATCTGGTTCTAACTCTAAGTTCCAAAAATCCTGTGGAATCCGTTTTGAATATTTTGGTTGTTTTGGTTCGGTTTATCTTCCATTTGGAATCTCCTCTTTTTCTTTTTATTTCATTTTACTTTAGTTTCTCCTTTCTTTGGTTGACTTAGCAGTCCACCTTCTGTTCAGAAATCTTCAAATAGTTTAAATTACCTATAAATGGTAAAATGTTTCTTTTCTTTTTGTGGAAAGTAAATTTCCTGTCCTATTTTACCTTAATCCACCACGATGCCATTTCTACCATAGGTTACTCATTTATTATTCAAAATGTTTAACCTCCAGGATCAAGTTTTGCTTCTCCGATAGTTTTTTCTTTTTATTTCATTTTACTGCTTTGTGCAATTCTCCCATTATTTTGGTTTCCAGCAGATATTTTTTCTTTTTATTTCATTTTACCTTTGTGGGCTCTAAATTATAGTTTGCTTAGGCAAGTCATGTTTCTTTAAATAAATAAAAATGCATTAAAATTACAATAAATAAGTTTGATTACCATGTCCGTTTGTGCACTCTCATTCTCTACCATATAAGCCTTTGGGGTTCCTTATAATTATCCCATTTGATTTCTTTGGTAAAGAATATATAAAATGTTATGGCATTCAGTAGAACATTAAAACTTAATTCTATCCAATGGGCACGACTAGATTTCAAATTAGGACGGGTATTCAAACGGAAGAGAACAAATGGAATTATGAAGTAGCGTAATTCCAGCAGACGTTGGAAGCATAAAACTATGGCAGTGGCAAGCCAGAACATAAATTTTAAATTAAAACGTAAATGCTTTATGCCCTGATGGATGAACATCAAACAGACCGCATACACGGGACACATGCCGTATTTGAACCACCAATAGCGGCCATAGAGTCTCTGCCATATATAGAAGATATAATGGCGATTGTCGGCCAATAGATAGGGATGGACCAGGGTATTGAAGCGTACAATCATCAAAAATACCACAGTCAGCATACACATTTCGCATTTATACTCGAGCAGAGCTTGCATGGTGGCCCGGAATCTATTGATGATATTCGAAATGCCAAAGAAGCAACAGAAAATGGCAAAGTAGAAGAGCTGCAAAGGAACAAGGCAGATGATTATTATTAAAAAAAAATTGGGATATTTTCTGAAATTACCTGTGGCACATGAATGCTAGCTTCATGTGCTCTCTTGTCTCCCAACACAATGGAGCCATTAAGATATACAAAGCCCATAAATGGTAAAATGATAACCAAATAGAAACATCCTTGGGTAACAATATACCATAGACATTTTACCAAAAGTTCGAAACGTTTCAAAATGTCCAAAATGACCTGAAAAGAAAGGAGAGGAAATGTGTTAAAAGGTGGCCAAAAAAGATGTCAAAACATAAAAAGCCAAAGGGCTCATCTACTGTCTAACAGGATACAGCAAATTGTCAGAAGTTGATAAAAAGGATTTAATTCTTATTTTAGCAGATGACTCAGAATCATATGCCCAAAATCACATCTGGCCCTAATATATTGCAGATGACTAGAAGGTTACTTAATTTATTTAAGAAGACCATATGGGTCCATCTTCTCTGCAGTAAATGATCTGAGAGGACATATACTCCAAAGTGCATAGCCAGAGATGCTATTTACATTACAGTAGATGACCAGGGAAGCCATGCAAACTACCAGTAGCACCTAAATCAGGCCCAGAATTGCACATATTCTTCAAGAGCTGCATATATTCTTTGTTACCTTATAACCAAAAGTTTTCCTCCTACCTTTGGTTTATAGATTTGCACCTCATTTGGTTTTATGCCCTTCAACTCGGCATATTTCACGGTAACCAAATCCAAAGCCATTGTACCAAACGCCATGGCAACCCAGACAACATTGGTTTGGCGCATCAGAACACTAGCAGCAGCTAAGGATCAAAAATAAAACCGATTAGTCGACCACCGGAAACACTTAATTCCCAACAAACCTACCATATACAGATGCCTGTAAATGGCTACCCTTTTGCCAAAAGACATACATCAACAGTACCGTGGTCAATGACAATGTATCGGAATAATATAGATGACTAAAGAAATACAACGGCGGCAGACTGCCTATAGTTACAGCTTCCAGGGCGGCCAATGTGGAATGGGCATTACCCAAAGATTTGCGTCTTATATAATACAAAAGGACAACATTAACAGCGGCCGCCATCAACGAAATCAATCGCAAACCCAGCACTTCACAAAACTCCAATGGTATTAGAAGCAGGGCAAAGAAATACAGACCCGGAAAGGTGGTTATCTTGGGATCCCACTGGAAGAGAGAAAGCAAACATATATTTAAAAACTTTATTATTGTTTTATGGTCTTACCTCCTTGAACTGTTTGTTACAATAGCGCAGGCCTTGCCTCAAGTGGAATTCCTCATCGATTACCATTTGAGTGGTGCTATAGACCCTTAGAAACAGGGGCAGGGAATAGGCTGCAAAAACCAGCACCAATAAAATGGGCAGCAAATAGGTTTTCATGTTGCTGTGGTTCCAATGATGCGTTTAAGTTGCCACTAGGATTTGTAGTGTCTCCCGGAGTATAATTATCCCTTTTCTGCAATAAATTCAAGATAAATGTGCGAAATAGTGAAAATTTACTGGGAGAAGAATGCGAGAGTGTGCGAAGTGGTCAACACAAAATTTCAAATTTGTTCCCAGGAGTCTTATTATGGCTATTGAACAAAGGATTCAACTAATTATATCGTTAAATGTGCCAATCTGTCAAAATTTGCTGGGAGAGAGTAAATAAAAGAGAGAGAGAGAGAGAAAAACGCCGGTGGGCCGGTAATAAACACAACCACCTTTTTTTATTTTTAGAACAATTATTTTAAACATTTTATAAAATTAACAAATAAAAAAATTGTTTAAAATATTTTTTATACTTATTCCTCTTCCATTTTACTTGTTTCTATCGACAGTAACAGTCCCCGGGGAGACCTAACCTATAAGACTCCTATACCAATAATGTCCCGTACCCAATTGAAATTTTAGGATTTTACTCACTGTTTTTCCAATATATGATAATCTTGATCAACCACTGTGTCCAATTTCAATATCCTCAGTATTCTTCTTGATAGGAGGTGAGTTTATGTCCATCACCTCCGTCCCAACGAAAGAAATAAGAAGACACGATAAAAAATTTAAAAAAAAATTTATTGAAAACCTCTGTTGTTTACGAATGAGTGTGTAACGCAAAACGTCCGAGAAATCTGTTGTTTACGAATGAGACTTGAGGAAAACGCGGAATCAGCTGGTCACATTCATTAAATGAGCCGTGGGACCAGACAACGTAGCGGTACGATTATTTCGGTGCTGGCTCATTCGCTGTTTACCAATCGTCGGCGGCGCCCTGTTTATTTTGACGGCGTCGGCAAGATTTCGGCGCTAAAAAAAGTTAAATTTGAAACCAAATATATGTTCTTAGAAATAATTTTTTTTTTATATAATTTTACAATTTTCATAGCCTTCTACAATTATCTCGCTTCTATCTCTGCGCGGGACTAGATTGACATTTGACTGGCTTTTATGGGGCTTCAAAAGACTTGATAATTTGGGCAGTTTATTAACTGCTTCTTCTTTTTTTCGAGACATACACCGTGGATTGATAACATCCAAACATATAATGGAGTCGTCTGTTTAATTGCAATTTTATAGATTTAAGTCGTGCCTTTGCTCCTTGTGAGTTTACACAAAAAGTTTTAATAATTTCTAGGAGTTCTAGCATCCTTCTTCAGCAAACTAATCATTGTTTACTTGGCAAAATCCACATGAATTTATAAAATTTATCCGGGAATAGTATCTGAGAGAGAAAATGTCATCTTACTCATCTTTGCTTTTGACTACTTTTTGAAGGATATAACAACATAGATAATTACTACCAATTCTTTCAAATATTTTTTTTTTTTTTAATTTATTTTTACATTTATGTATGTTTTATGATAAACATATAAAACATACATAAATATAAAAATAAATTAAAAAAAAAACTGCTTTAAAAAAACTAGATTTTGACCTAAGCACTTGATAATCACAGATAATCACTTTTTACATTCGTGAAATCCACGTTGGATTGATAACACTCAAATATATGATGTTGCCGTCTGTTTAATAGTAGTTTTGAAGTTTTAAGCTGTGCCTTTGTTCCTTTTGAGTTTCCACAAAATGTAGCAACTTGTGAATTCAAAACAAACTGCCAAGAATTTTAGCATCCTTCTTCAGCAAGCTAATCAGTATTTAGTTCGGAAATATCTTCGTTAATTTGTAAAATTCATCGGATAAGATTATACGAGAGAGAAAATACGACATTTCTCTTTGGGATTACTTATATTTAGGATACAGCAGCATAGATAAATACAGATAATTCATCATTCATATTTCTTTTATAATTTATTTTTATATTTATGTATGTTTTATCTGCTTATCGCCTGCTTTAATAAAAAAATATCATAAATTATTATCAATGTTCTCTGTTTACTTTCGTGAAATCCACGTTGTATTGATAACACTCAAACATATGATAGAGCCGGCCGTTAAATAGTAGCGTTGAAGTTTTAATAAGTGCCTTTGTTTCTTTTGAGTTCCCACAAAAGTTTCACAAAATATCAGGAATTTTAGCATCCTTCTTAAGCAAATTAGACAAATCTATGTCAATTTTTAGAATTCATCGGGAAAAGAAAATGTCATCTTACTCGTTTTTTTTTTTTTGTTTTACTTATTTTATGGATAGGACAACAGAGATAAATGCTCTATAATAAAAATAATAACTTTGATTTGAAAACCCATTAAAATATTTTCTCCTTTCGGTTGATCCCAAAAATCATACCATGGCCCATAGGTTTTGCCATAGTGTTTATCCATACCACCACTACCCCCTCCACTACCACCGCTCTTTCACTGTTGAGCAGGGCCTTCAAAATATTTATTTTATAATTTATTTTTATATTTATGTATGTTTTATCTTTTTATCGGCTGTTGTAATAAAAAAGATTTTGGCCCGAGCACTTGATAACCGTTTCTATTTACATTCATTGAATCCACGTTGAATTGATAACACAATGTCATATGTTAAAGCCCGCGCTTTATCACTTGGGAATGGCCCATGTCTCCAGAAGAAATTCAATGATTTATGATGTTTTCTATAACCTTTCGGTGTAGAGTATTCAATTCATTCAAACATCTTTATTGTTGTGTGCTTTATGTATAAACGTGTAAGTTAAAAAACAATTTGTAAGAAGTAATGTTTGGTATAATTTTAATCATAATTATTTATGCATTTAATTATCTTTATTTTTTTTCTAACTTTAAATATTTTTCTTTATGGCTCTCTTCCTCTGATTTCTTTGGCATGTACAGGGGACTGATGACACCATAATATAAGAGGAAGCCACCCGTTAGATTTTGAACTCAGAGAGATGTCAACGCATAGATGAGGGATGCCGCCTATCATTTTTTTGTCATGCTTAATTGATTGATAACACTTTAACATGTGTAGGAGTCGGCGGTTATTTCTTTATGAATGTATGTAAAAGAGATGACAACTATTTAAAAAAAAATCAATTAATATACTAGAGATAAAACAGTAGAAAAATATTAGAAGCTAATTACAAATTCCACGCTAATATTTGCTCTGTTCCAGAACATGCAAGGATCTACTATGGTAAAATTAAGAAGGAAAAATCATTTCAAATAAGCATTCCCATCTTTGCATTTTCTGAAATTTACCTTGTCAAATTTCGCTGAATAGGAAGCAGGTTCCCATCTTTTATTTGTGAATGTACAATGGATTTATAAATAAACACTTTGACAATAAAATGTTGTCAAATGAATAATTTTGAAAAAAAAAAAAAATGGTAAACATGATTGTATGACTTTACCTTCTTAATTCTACCATGGGATTTATTAGTTTAGCAATTTTGTTTCGATATCATAAAGTGAAAATCGGTTATCATAGTAAAACGTTTTACATTCTTGCACAGGCCATTTCTTTAAAATAAAACAACTTTAATTTTTTTTCTAAGAAAAAAAAAACTTTATTATTTTTCAATGTATAACGATGTTTTAAAAACATGCTGAAAACAGTATTTTTATTTTATAATTTCCTTAAAAACTAATAAAAACTTCCGAATTCTAATCAAAACATTTATTTTGCAAACTAAAAATAATTCCTACTTTTTCGAAATAGTAATTGGGAAAATTTAAAAAATATATATATTTATTAGAATATTTTCTTATTTATTTACACATCTGTAAATCATGGGAGCCGAACGATCATTTGTGGTTGTGTGACGCAATTTAACGGTGGCAAATTGTGAAGCTCTGTGGGCACAGATGGACCATCATTGTTGGAATTTTGTTTGAAAAAAATGTTTCAAAATTATATTTTATTTTATTAATATTACAAATTATATACAAAAAAATAATAATATTACAAAAGTAGATAGATATTCGAAAAAAGATGCTTACAAACTAAATCAAAAATTACAGGAATTTAGCATTTTTAAGGGGGGAAAATACAGGATATTTCAATTAAAAATCTAGGGACATATTACGATAGGCACCACTCTTGCTAAAATAAAAAAATAAACAAAAAAATATTAAAAAAAAATTTAGCAATACATATTTTTTTCTCAAATACAGAAAATGGAAGACTTGTTTGATGTTGTCACGAACTTAAAAAAGAAACAAAAACACACACAAATGTCATGGATGTTAGCAAATGTGTATGAAAGAAAGAAGAAAAGAAATTATTAACTTAAATATGAATAAAACTAAAAATTAATAAAAAATATAGATATGTATAAAAGTAAATATGTATGTATATTTGTATATAATAAACTGACTTTACAAAATAAGACTCTTTACAAACAAAGAAAAAACGAATTTCATAACTTTCTCCATTCGTTTCGATTTCTAATATTCGATGATGTTGATGTAAACTTGGCACTACTTTTTTTTGAATTGTAAAAGAAACGAAAACAATTTCTTAACCGGTAAGAAAATGCTGAGAGTGCCTTGCTTAAAGTTTCTTAAAACAAAACTTAATCAAATTAAATCGGAAAAAACTCTTGAACTTTCCGCGATGGAGGTTAAGGTGGTGGGGGGAGAAAATATTTGACAGCAATAAGGAATTGAAGAAATGTTTTAAATTCGATATCATTATTTTTATAGAGCCCTTGACAGATGATAACGATCGATAACAACATTTTCCATAGAAATCGTTATCGATAACAACAATTTCAATAGAAAACATTGTCGATAACAAGATTTTCTATAGAAAACATTGTCGATAACAAGATTTTCTATAGAAAACGTTGTCGATAACAACATTTTCTATAGAAAACGTTGTCGATAACAACATTTTCTATAAAAAACGTTGTCGATAACAACATTTTCTATAGAAAACATTGTCGATAACAGCGTTTTCTATAGAAATCGTTGTCGATAACAACATTTTCTATAGAAACCTTTGTCGATAACAAAATTGTCTATAGAAATTGTTGTCGATAACAATATTTTCTATTGAAACCGTTGCCGATAACAAAATTTTCTATGGAAACCGTTGTCGGTAACAACATTTCTGCAAGAAACTTGTTCGATAACAAGATTTTCTATAGAAAACATTGTCGATAACAACATTTTCTATAGAGAACATTGTCGATAACAACATTTTCTATAGAGAACATTGTCGATAACAAGATTTTCTATAGAAAACATTGTCGATAACAAGATTTTCTATAGAAAACATTGTCGATAACAACATTTTCTATAGAAACCGTTGTCGATAACAACATTTTCCATAGAAACCGTTGTCGATAACAACAATTTCAATAGAAACAGTTGTCGATAACATCATTTTCTATAGAAAGCGTTGTCGATAACAACGTTTCTTAAAGAAAGTATTGTCGATAACAACATTTCCCATAGAAATCGTTGTCGATAACAACATTTTCGATAGAATTCATTGTCGACGATTGAATTCATTGTTCGATTTTCTATAGAAATCGTTGTCGATAACAGCATTTTCTATGGAAATCGTTGCCGATAACAACATTTTCTACAGAAATCGTTGTCGATAACAACATTTTCTATAAAAAACGTTGTCGATAACAACATTTTTTGTAGAAATCGTTGTCGATAACAAAATTTTCTATAGAAATCGTTGTCGATAACAACATTTTCTATTGAAATTGTTGTCGCTAACAACATTTTCTACAGAAATCGTTGTCGATAACAATATTTTCTATAGAAATCGTTGTCGATAACATAATTTTTTATAGAAATTGTTGCCGATAACAACATTTTCTAAAGAAATCGTTGCCGATAACAACATTTTCTATAAAAATCGTTGTCGATAACAACATTTTCTATGGAAATCATTGTCGATAACAAGATTTTTTATAAAAAAAAGTTATCGATAACAACATTTTCTATAGATATCGTTGTCGATAACAACATTTTTCATAGAAACCGTTGTCGATAACAACAATTTCAATAGAAACAGTTGTCGATAACATCATTTTCTACAGAAAATTTTACCGATAACTATGATTTGAAAACCCATTAAAATATTTTCTCCTTTGTTTACTACCTTAACCTCACTTTCTGCGGAAAAGAAATCCATAACCACGCGTTCTTCTCCTCTCTCATCTACTTCATTTTATTCGACGACTTCACGCTCTGTTCCGGTTGATCCCAAAAATCATACCATGGCCCATAGGTTTTACCGTAGTGTTTATCCATACCACCACTACCACTCGCTGCCGCCGATCTCTCACTGTTGAGCAGGGCCTTTTGGGCAGCACTGCTCGTCGAATTGCGTTCCAATGTCATGCTGGACATGTTCGATGATTTCATGAGTCGGGTGCGTGGCAATATTGTGGCTGTGGGTGTGGACAGGGCCGACTGGGATTGATGTCGCCGCAAAGTGCTATCGTCATATTGACGCATTTGATTTTCCTGTTGACTCTCCTGTTGCTGTTGTTGTTGATATTGTTTCGATGAACGTTGATGCCGTTCGGCATCTCTTTCGCGTTCTGATTGTCTTTCTGATTTCTTTTTCGAGGTGCCGTTATTTGACATTTGATTTCCCGACGCCGTGGCCGAGGAAGATGTGGTGGTGGCTCTGAACGTTTGAAATTCCATTTGATGTTCCTGCTGTAGGGCGGCATGCATGGCTCGACGCTGCTTTTCATCGCGACGCACCAGATGATCGTTGATGACAATGCAATCATAGGGATCGGAACTGGTTGACTTTATTTCCGGATCATCGGAATCATCTTCACTGGTGTAGTATTGCTTGAGTATGTCTTTGCGTTTAACGGTTTTCATAATAATGCCGCCGCCACCACCAACGCCGACGCCCATAGAGTTGCCATTGTTGTCGAAAAAGTTATTGACATCACTCATCTTCAAGGTACCGTTATCCAATTCACTCTCTCCCGCCTCACTCTCGGTGGAATGAAACATGTCCTGTTGATTGTTGTTGTTGCGATTCTGACTGGATGAATTGGCCGACTTGTTTTGTTGACCATTTCCAGTGATTTTATTCTTGGCGTTGCCACCCGTTCCCATGGAATTGCGATTATTCATGGTATTTTGTTGTTTCTGTTTTGACGATTCATTCATGGATTGGCGATTATTCATCGATTCACGATATTCCTTTTGATTTCGTTTTATGGTACTGAGCCGTTCATTTTCTCCCGGATTTTCAATGTCAATTTCAATGGTTTTCATAATTTTCATTCTTGACTTGGGCGTAAAGTTGTTATTCACCACACTACGATTTAGCATGGGCTCCCTAACCATGGGCGTAAGACCATAGATGTTTTCATCGTCATCATACATCTCCATGCTGGTAATACTCTCTTTGCGTACCCTACCAGCTGCCTTCTCATGGGAGGAGCTATTTGAGGGATTCGAATTGTTTTTTGTCAGAGTCAGAGTGCCATCATTGTTGTCCATTTCCTTTTCACTTTCCATTTTACTGCTGGTGGTGCGATAACCCTCATCGCGTAACTCATCAACATTGGGTGTGGCCACCAAATCACGATGTTGCCACAGTGACATGCCAGCCAAAATATCCTCGTGGCGTCCTCCACCGAATTTCCAAAAAGATTTTGTGCGTTTTATGCCACCCGAAGAGGCCTGCAAGATTTCATCGTCACTTGCAATTAAATCGTAGCGCATTTTTCCCATCGAATTGCGATTCAGGGTCTTCAAACTGCGATCATCGATTTGACTATCAATGCTGCTGCGGAAATTGCGATTCAAAGTCCAAGAGGCCACCTCACGATTAGTCGAAATGTGTGAGTTTGTGTCGGCGCGACGTCTAACGGATTTTTGGGTTTCATTTAGGGGTTAGCAGGGATATGTGAAGTTGGTTGTTTTTTTGAGATTATGTTACGATACAACACAAAAAAGGATGAGGCGATAATGAACATAAAAAGAAATAAAAACACAAAAAAGAAAATAGCTCGTATTAAAAACATAAGCAAAAGAAAATAAAATTAAAGGAAAATATTAAAAAATATTTTGTTAATTACAAAAATAATGCAAATGAAAAGTAATGTTAAAAACCGGGGTTAAATACTGAAATAAAGAAGAACACAGGGTAGAAGAGGCCATCTTTAAAATATTTAATCGATAACTATTTTTTAAAGATCTAAATCAACAAAGATTTTCGGATAGAATGCTATCGATATCAACTCCTTCAAATGGAAATGTGATCAAAATTGGTGTCGATAACAACATTTTCTATTGAAATTGGTGTCGATAACAACATTTTCTATTGAAATTGTTGTCGATAACAATATTTTCTATAGAAATTGTTGTCGATAACAATATTTTCTATAGAAATTGTTGTCGATAACAATATTTTCTATAGAAATTGTTGTCGATAACAATATTTTCTATAGAAATTGTTGTCGATAACAAAATTTTCTCTAAAAATGTTTGTCGATAACAACATTTTATATTGAAAATGTGTTCGATAACAAAATTTTGTATAGAAACCATTGTCGATAACAATATTTTCTATATAAATTGTTGTCGATAAAACATTTCTCTAAAAATTTTTGTCGATAACAGCATTTTCTATCGAAAACGTTGTCGATAACAACATTTTCTATAGAAAAACTTGTCGATAACAAAATTTTCTATAAAAACATTGTCGATAACAAAATTTTATATAGAAATTGTTATCGATAACAACATTTTCTATAGAAAACGTTGTCGATAACAACATTTTCTATAGAAAACGTTGTCGATAACAACATTTTCTATAGAAAACGTTGTCGATAACAACATTTTCTATAGAAAACGTTGTCGATAACAACATTTTCTATAGAAAACGTTGTCGATAACAACATTTTCTATAGAAAACGTTGTCGATAACAACATTTTCTATAGAAACCGTTGTCGATAACAACATTTTCTATAGAAACCGTAGTCGATAACAACATTTTCTATAGAAACCGTAGTCGATAACAACATTTTCTATAGAAACCGTTGTCGATAACAACATTTTCTATAGAAACCGTTGTCGATAACAACATTTTCTATAGAAACCGTAGTCGATAAAAATATTTTCTATAGGAACCGTTGTCGATAACAGAATTGTCTGTAGAAATTATTGTCGATAACAATATTTTCTATAGAAACCGTTGTCGATAATAACATTTCTATAGAAACATTTGTCGATAAGAACATTTTCTATCGAAATTATTGTCGATAACAACATTTTATCTAACGATAACAACATTTTCTATAGAAATCTATAACAATATTTTTTTATCGAAGGTGTTGTCGATAACAACAATTTCTATAAAAATTGTTATCGATAACAACATTTTCTATAGAATAGTTGTTCGATAATAACATTTTCTATAGAAACCGTTATCGATAACAACCTTTTCTATAGAAATTGTTGTCGACAACAACATTTTCTATTGAAAAGTTGTTCGATAATAACTTTTTCTATAGAAAACGTTGTCGATAACAACATTTTTGTTATAGAAGCCTTTTCGATAACAACATTTTTTATAGAAATCGTTTTCGATAACAACATATTCTCTAGAAAATATCATCGATAATTAAATTTTCGATAATAGTAGTCGGATCTATGGCTTTTAAATAATTATCTTTCATTTATTTTTAAAGAGTCCTCTTCTACCCCTCAAATTTTTTAGCAATACTATTTCCCAAAAATTTGCTCTTTATACCACCCTCACTCTCAACCTACCGTATGGGTACTCGACTAGTTGGCTGATCATCATCGGAATAATCCACTTCCGGCTGTGGTGGTGGCTCATTGGCAAAGCCACTGTCATTGCTGCTGTGCAGGGATGTTTTGGCAGCAGCAGCTGGTTTCATTTGATTCATGGATGATTGCTGGGAGAAATTTTACGAAAATCAGTAAAGTTATATGAGAAGAGGCCTTGAGAGGCCCTTGGCTGGCACTTACATGATTCATTTGATTGCCGTTTTGTAATTTCTGTTTGCGTCTCTCAATGGCCATCTGGCTGCCATTGGGAGCACAAAAACTTTGTGATGAATTCAGCATGCGACCGCCATTCGAGGCCGAGGGTACGGGGGCGGGCAGTGTGGGTGGTGGCCCGGGACGGGGATTGCCGGCTGCCGAGGGGCGATACTGGAAAATGGGAAATAATGAAAATCTTTAAAATTTAAAGAAATTGTCGTAACTCACCTTCTTCTGATTCCTGTAGGTATCACCAAACATTCGAGTCGGTGATGATTCCTCGGCCCGCTCGGGACGACGATAGGTGGCATCACTGTCCATTTCCTGTTGCGAATCCATGCCATACGATTCGTGATAACTATTGCGCAATGATTGGGCGCCATTGCCACCACCACCATGACGTTCGTAGTGCATATTCTCAAAACGTTCTGACCGACCGCCATGCTGTTGATCTCGGTCCATTTTCATTTTGCTCTCCAACATCAGTTCGGCATTCGTGTAGGCTATGGGGAACCAACCGAACATTTGGGTACGCAAATTCTCACCGAATTGCCAACCTTTGGCCTTGCTTCCCACCAGGGCAATGCGATCGCCTTCTTCGAAGGGTAATTGATTCTCACCCGAGGGCATGTAGGCATAGAGGGCCTTGACCACAGTACGCTGGTCCCAGTGGCCATTGTCGGTGTGGTCATTACCTGAAGAAAAAAATGAAAAATTAAATCTCTGATCTGATCTGAACAACATATCCATATACCCTGCATATTGGCACTGCCACCATTCGAATTGGCCGAACTGTTCAAATTGAAATCGGATTTGGCACGTGGCAAAGAGTTCTGTGTGAACGGTACGTGAGTCTCGTGCAAACTGCGCATATCTCCGAACGGAGCATCAACACTGCGTGACTTCTTCAATAAATTCGATGACGAGCCATTGGCATGGGAATCTTCGGCATCCTTAAGACGTTCCTAAACCATAATTGGCTGAT
>NW_026712367.1:4844136-4957667 GCF_030504385.1 Musca domestica
TAGCAAAAAAATTAAAATCTCACAACACATTTCCAACAACCTACCAATCTTTTATTGCCGACCAACAGCGAATTACCATCGTACACGGTGCTGGGCAAGACCTCTCGAGAGGCCGCAATGTCTTGCCAATTTTCCAAATGATTATCGATTACCTGTTTGCCGGTGCTGTGATAGGCCATCCAGTGTTTGGCTATCGAACATTGGCGCTCCAAAACGAAACCATAACGACGTCGTTCTTGAGTCATGGCCTGGGAAAAACGCAAAACAAAACAATTTGAATTTAAACAACCCGATAATGATTGGGGCCAATTAACCCCAATAATGATCTGGTTTCAGGTCATTGACTTACATTTTTATAGCTTTGCTCGCAAAATGCATCCAATTTTTTCTTTTGGTCTTCCAAGATTTGCAAGGACTGCGTGATAGAGATGAAAAGAGAGGGAGAAGAGAGGAAAATGATTATTTAACATATTGGTGATTATAAAGAGTTTAACGGTAACGCATAAAAGACGCAAGGAACTGGTAATCGATAAAATAATGTTGTTACCGAACAACTTTTCTATAGAAAAAATTGTTATCGAACAACTTTTCTATAAAAAAAGTTGTTATCGAACAACTTTTCTACCGAAAATGCTGTAATCGAAGAACTTTTCTATAGAAAATACTGTTTTGTTATCGAACAACTTTTCTATAGAAAAAGTTGTTATCGAACAACTTTTGTATAGAAAATGTTATTATCGAACAACTTTTCTACAGAAAATGTTGTTATCGAACAGCTTTTCTATAGGAAAAGTTGTTATCGAACAGCTTTTCTATAGGAAAAGACAAATGTCGTTATCGACAACGATTATTATAGAAAATGTTGTTATCGACAACGTTTCCTATAGAAAATGTTGTTATCGACAACAGTTTCCATAGAAAATGTTGTTATCGACAACGTTTTCTACAGAAAATATTGTTATCGAACAACTTTTGTACAGAAAATGTTGCTATCGACAACGTTTTCTATAGAAAATGTTGTTATCGAACAACTTTTCTATAGAAAACGTTGTTATCGAACAACTTTTCTATAGAAAACGTTGTTATCGAACAACTTTTCTATAGAAAATGTGGTTATCGAACAACTTTTCTATAGAAAAAATTGTTATCGAACAACGATTTCTATAGAAATATTGTTATCGAACAACGATTTCTATAGAAATGTTGTTATCGAACAACGATTTCTATAGAAATGTTGTTATCGAACAACTTTTCTATAGAATCTGTTGTTATCGAACAACTTTTCTATAGAAAATGTTGTTATCGACCACGTTTTCTAGAGAAAATGTTGTTATCGACAACGTTTCCTATAGAAAATGTTGTTATCGACAACGTTTTCGATAGAAAATGTTGTTATCGACAACGTTTTCGATAGAAAATGTTGTTATCGACAACGGTTTCTATAGAAAATGTTGTTATCGACAACGTTTTCGATAGAAAATGTTGTTATCGACAACGTTTTCTATAGAAAATGTTGTATTCGACAACGGTTTCTATAGAAAATGTTGTTATCGACAACGGTTTCTATAGAAAATGTTTTTATCGACAACAAAAAATTTGTTATCGAAGAACTTTTTTATAGAAAATGTTGTTATCGACAACATTTTCTATAGAAAATGTTGTTATCGACAACGTTTTCTATAGAAAATGTTGTTATCGACAACGTTTTCTATAGAAAATGTTGTTATCGACAACGTTTTCTATAGAAAATGTTGTTATCGACAACGTTTTCTATAGAAAATGTTGTTATCGACAACGTTTTCTATAGAAAATGTTGTTATCGACAACGATTTCAATTGAAAATGTTGTTATCGACAACGTTTTCTATAGAAAATTTTGTTATCGACAACGTTTTCTAAAGAAAATGTGGTTATCGAATAACTTTTCTATGAAAAAAGTTATCGATTATGTTGTTGTTGTTGTTGTTGTTGTAGCAGTAGTACATGTGTGTGTTTGTGTTCTGCTAATCTGGTTCCAGCTCCAGGTTTAGAAATTCGGCTACTTTAACGGGCTGTAGCCAGAGATCCTCTGGAGTGAGTTGGGTAGGTTTGGCTGAGCAATTAAAAAGGTGTAGCGTATTGTGCGGGCCTGTATCACACGCCGGGCAGGCGTCACGCACATCTTCATCAATTCGTGCCCAATACGAATTGAGGCGACTACACCATCCTGAACGTAATTGCGCCAAAACTACCCTGGTTTGTCTAGGCAGCTGACGTTCTTCGGCTGCAATGGATGGGGGGTGGACTCCGAGGACGGCATTCACTTTGTAACTGCTAATAGCATCCGCGACTGCATCGGTGTGAATGCCACTCAGACCTGCCTGATAGGCTTCTTGATCTAGAGGCTCTCTCTTGTAGCGCTGGACCTCCCTCTCTAGATCATGTATGTCCTTCCTGACACGCCTGGGTGGGGGAGAGTTATCCACCATGTGATGGTTGGGATGGCTCTCACGGTAACACCCAAGCAGGTACTGCAACGAAAGCATATGATTATGCTGACGTAAGGGAAGGACTTTCGCCTCCTCATGTAGATGGTCCACTGGTGTCATGAGGAGGCACCCTGTCGCAGTTCTCAGGGCAGCGTTCTGGCAGGTCTGGATATTCTTCCACTGCGTAGCACTAGTATTCGCAGACCACACTGGAGCCGCATAGTTGACCACAGACCGACCTATCGCGTTATAAGAGGTCAACAAGGTTTCTTTGTCCGCACCCCAAGAGCTGCCGGCTAGCGCCTTGAGGACCTTGTTCCTACTTTTCATCTTGTCGCAGATAGCTGTGGCTTGCGCGGACGACTTGAACATGCTGTCGAACGTTACCCCAAGAATCTTGGGGTAGTTCGTGGTCGGTATTAAATTCCCCTCGACCTGAACATTCAGCTGTGTTCTCATCTCCGCAGACCATGTGGTAAAGAGTGTGGCCGTTGATTTCGTGGCGGATATTTTCATATTCCTCGCGTGGAAGTATGCGGCAAGCTCCGCGAGATAGGGGTTCAACCTTTCGCATATGTCATCGACCACTGGACCCGACGCCATGATCGTACAATCATCCGCATACGTTACGATCTCAATGCCGTCTGGAGGGCGAGGAATTCCGGAAAGGTAGAGGTTAAACAGTTCCGGAGATATCACCCCACCTTGGGGAACTCCCTGTTTCACTCTACGGGCTTTGGACTTCTTGTTCCGGAATTCCACGTACGACTGGCGTCCACACATATAGTTGATTATCCAACGTTTCAAACTTGGCCGGAGGGTAGTTCTCTGTACGTCCTCAAACAGTGTGGCATGATTGACCGTATCAAATGCCTTTGATAGGTCAAGGGCTACCAACACTGTTCTGTCACACGGCCTGTTCTGGTTTAGTCCTCTACTAATATGTGTGGAAATGGCGTGTAATGCTGTTGTGGTACTATGTTGTGGACGGAATCCATGCTGGTGGTTGGCAACTGCATAGCTTCCTCTAATGCTGGGGAGGAGTAAAGCCTCAAGAGTCTTTGCTACTGGCGACAAAAGCGAAATCGGCCTGTACGATTCGCCTTTACTGGCATCCTTGCCTGGCTTCAGTAGCGGGACCACCCGGCCCATTTTCCAGGTTTCGGGCACTATGTAGGTGGCTAGCGACAAATTGAGAACTTTTGTTAAGTACTCGACTCCCGGCGTATCCAGCTGCTTCAACATTACCATTGAGATTCCGTCCGGGCCCAACGCTTTGGATGACTTAGCGTTACGGATGACATTTGCAACATCACCCATCGTAAACTGTGGTGGTTCCTCCTCGGCGGGAAGAGATCTGATACGACGTAGTACTCTTCGCTTCGCCCTATCACTCTCGGGGTGCTCGACAAATTGTCGGTTAAAATATTCCGCGCACCTCTTCGGATCAGTCACCGTTACGTCGTTAAAAGTGACTGAGGTCCTATCATCCTTTTTTCCAGGGTTCGAGAGCGACTTAACCGTTACCCACAGCTTACTCATATCGGTTCCAATGTTGCAGCACTTCAGATGGTCTAGCCACTTTTTCCTCTTATGCTCCTGCACCAACCGGTTGACTTCCACTGTCAAATCACTGATTCTAGGATCAGTAGGGTTGGTACGACGGAGATCATCACGCTCGTTTGCTAATCCCGCTGCCTCTGCTGGGAAGTTTGGTCTTATCTCGGGTATTCGACCAGCAGGTATATAGCGAGCGGCTGCAGCTCTGATGATGTTTCGGAAAATCCTTTCTGCTACCCGAACATCAGAAGGGTTGGGCAGTTCTCTGAAGCGGCGGTTGGTGAATTCTCTGAACTCTGGCCAGTGAGCTTTCCCATGGTTAAGGAAAGTGCGGCGTTCAGAGGTTATGAAATCGGGCGACCTGCTTATGGAGACGATTATCGGGAGATGGTCTGAGCCAAGAGAAATGACGGGTTGCCAAGTCACGTCATTTATCAGACCGGGTGACACTATGGTTAAATCTGGCGAACTGTGACACTCTCCTCTTATTCGGGTGGGGGCATCCTCGTTAACCGTGCAGAATGTGGAGCAGTCAATCTGCTCTGCCAGCGCTGATCCCCTCTGGTCATTACCTAGGACGGAATGCCACAACTCATGGTGGGCATTAAAATCCCCTAGTACCAGGCGGTTATTGCCTACCAATAATGGGCTAATATCAGGCAAATAACGTGGTTCACAGCTATTAATCGGCGGGATATACACATTAAGCACCTCTACCTCGGCAGTTCCACACTTGACTGCTACCCCCATACATTCCATGTATGGGTCACTAGAGACTAGCTCAAGCGAGATAGGTCTGTACTGAACAGAATGGTGTAACAGGAACGCTAATCCCCCACCTCCACTTCTGGTGCGATCCTTCCTTAGTACGTTGTAACCATAACAACGTTGTAGGCTGCAATTTTCATTCAGCTTGGTTTCCTGCACCGCTGCGATCTTAATATTCCTCCGACTCATAAATTCCACTATCTCATCTATTTTGCCTCGAAGTCCGTTGCAATTGAATTGCAAGAATGATGCACAATCCGGAGTTGGAACAGCAACATGTGGCGTTAGGTGCTGCGGTGTTGGTTGCTGTTCTGGAGACTGCGGTGGAGTGCCATACTCCGACGACGTCTCTGACGAGGACGACGAAGAAGAGGACTCGCTGGGGACTACGTTACTGCAGCAAGTCGCAACATAATCCCTTTCGCTGTAGTCTCGCAAACGCCTTAATCCGGAACAGTTCTTGAAGTGCACCCACTCTCTGCATCCATTACATCGCACCGAGACAGATCTGTGGTGGATGACGTTCTGACAAACCGAGCAGAACCAAGGTCCGGGGTTTTCCTCAATCCCGGCACGGACCAATAAAATCCGGAGCAAGCATTCCGGGATATGCTGCTCCCAATGCAGAAAAATAAACAAACACAAACATGTACATACTGGGTTGGCAGCCGCTGGCCGAAACAGGAAACTTGTTGTTTCGGGTCAATCCGGTATCGTAGAACCCGCTGCCGTGGGATTGATCGATTATGTTGTTATCGACAACGTTTTTGATAGAAAATGTTGTTATCGACAACGTTTTTGATAGAAAATGTTGTTATCGACAACTGAAAACATAGTTATCGTTTAAATAGTATTATCGATCAATTTCTATTAAAATTTTATTGTTATCGAAACGATTTTCGATAGAAAATGTTGTTATCGAATATATTTTCTTTAGATAAGATGGTTATCGATCGAATTTTTGAAGAAAAATTGTGTTATCGATCTAAATTTTGCAACTCACCCTTAATTCCTTTTCCGTATTTTCGGGACTAGCTTTTTTTTTGCGCTGCTTCTTCATCGTTGTGACGGCCTTCTGAAACGATTCCATGCGCACTTTGTGCTGCTGCAAGAATTTCTTCTGTTCGTGTTGGACGACTTTTGTATCCTTTTCCAAATTGGTTTCTAATGGCACTAATAGATCCACATAAAAGGCTTTGAGCTGAGTGAATGAAAATAATGGGAGAGAGGGAGGGGGAGAGAAAGAGGAAGAAATTAAACAAACAAGAACAAATAGAAAATAAAAGCAAATTGCAATTCAAAAGAAATTCTTGACATATGTTTTTTGCTATCAGCCAACTTTCCCCTTCCCAATAAGTTGAGGAACGGCCGACCGGTCGCCGATCTGTCGGACAATACTTACAATGTTCATTTGTTGTTCTTGGATTTCTTTGTAGACACTGACAACACTGAGTAGAGCCGCACCTGTAAAAATGTTGAACATCGTCAAATCATTGGAATTAGAAAAGAAAGATAGACAGACGGCGGGGACAGGTTGGTAGGAAATTTTGTTAGAAAATGTGAAAGATTTGATGGAGAAAAATTTTCCTCTCAGAGAGAGACAATATTTTTCTCTTTCTCTGTGGGAGAATTGTAGTCCCCTTAAGATTTAATTTTTTTTCGCATTTTTGGACTCCAAAAGGCTGTGGCGCCCAATTGAAATAATGAGTTTCCCATTTGAAAAAATGATGCAGCTACGCCCCTGAATTGTTTTTTTTATCTCTTATATCTCTTACCTATATCTCCAGTTCCACTGTGTTGAGCATTCATGGCAATCTTGGCTAAAGCTTCATTGAATACGCGCGCTGATGTTGCAGCACCTGCACCACAAGAAAATGAAACAAAGAAAACAAAAACAAAAATAAGTCAATGTATTTCTTGTTGTTGTTGTAATTTTGTATTTACAACGCTCAGGTATTAAATTTAGCCAACTAATGAATGTTGTTACATCGAATGAAAAATTAGACATTCGAACGTTTAAAAATTAATAAAACAGGCAAAACTATTATCGGCCAGGGGGAGGGGGCCAGAGTGGAGGCAGGTAATTGTTTTTTTTTTTTTTTCAAAAAAAAAAAATATTCTTATATTTTTTTTTATTTAAAACTACTATCTCATCACTTACCATGTAATGACTTTAGATAACCTTTGCCGGCAGTGATTAATTGTCGAGCTCCGGGGTTGAATTTCTCCAAGATGTTCTGAAAACAAAAAATTGAAAAAATATATTAATTTTCTAAGATTTTTGGATTTTTTAACAATTTTTTTAAAGAATTTTTTGTTGTTAGGAAATCTTGTTTTTGGAATCTTTAAAAATATTTGCGATTTAAAAAATGTTTCCTAACTTTTTTCCAGATTTACAAGACTACCAACAAACCCAGATCTTTGTTGTCGCCAAATTTCCCCCTTCCACTTTTTGATACTGATATCCATACGCCACGATATCAATACTCAAACATCAATAACAAGTTTTGTTTTGTTATTTATAGTTCGGCGTTTAATCATTCGCTTAAATGCATAATCGGTATTTGGAATTTTCACCCATAACATCGTAATTATGAAACAAAAGACTTAGTAGAATCGGAACTTGTAGTCGATCGGATCTGGGGAATTGAGACAATCGCAATCATGTGCAACAACGTGAACAGTGGCTTAGATCAGTTACAAATGTAGGTGGCCCAATTCAATGCCGTAACGGCAGCTACGTAAAATTATTGGCTGGATAGGTTTACATCGTTTTCAATGAAAGTGGAATGTGAGTGGGTGTGTGTGTGGAAAATTCCTTGTGTCTCTAGGTTAAAAATGTAATGATACAGTATTGAAATAAATATGCAACAGAAAATAGTGTGGATAACAACATTTTCTATAGATAACGTTGTCGATAACAACATTTTCTATAGAAAACGTTGTCGATAACAACATTTCCTATAGAAAACGTTGTCGATAACAAAATTTTCTACAGAAAACGTTGTCGATAACAACAATTTCTATGGAAATCGTTGTCGATAACAACAATTTCTATAAAAAACGTTGTTGATAACAACATTTCCTATAGAGATCGTTGTCGATAACAACATTTTCTATAGAAAACGTTGTCGATAACAACATTTTTGTTCAATAAAAACATTTTCAATGGAAATCGTTGTAGATAACAACATTTTTTGTTCCATAACAAAACATTTTCTATGGAAATCGTTGTCGATAACAACATTTTCTATAGAAATCGTTTCCAATAACAACATTTTCTAAAGAAATCGTTATCGATAACAACATTTTCTAAAGAAATCGTTATCGATAACAACATTTTCTATAGAAATCGTTGTCGATAACAACATTTTCTATAGAAATCGTTGTCGATAACAACATTTTCTATAGAAATCGTTGTCGATAACAACATTTTCTATAGAAATCGTTGTCGATAACAACATTTTCTATAGAAATCGTTTCCAATAACAACATTTTCTATAGAAATCGTTGTCGATAACAAAACATTTTCTATGGAAATCGTTGTCGATAACAACATTTTCTAAAGAAATCGTTATCGATAACAACATTTTCTAAAGAAATCGTTATCGATAACAACATTTTCTAAAGAAATCGTTATCGATAACAACATTTTCTAAAGAAATCGTTATCGATAACAACATTTTCTATAGAAATCGTTGTCGATAATAACATTTTCTATAGAAAACGTTGTCGATAACAACATTTTCTATAGAACACGTTGTCGATAACAACATTTTCTATAGAAACCGTTGTCGATAACAACATTTTCTATGGAAAAGTTGTTCGATAAAAGCTTTTTCTATAGAAAAGTGGTTCGATAATAATATTTTCTATAGAAATCGTTGTCGATAACAACATTTTCTATAGAAATCGTTGTCGATAACAACATTTTCTATAGAAAAGTTGTCGATAACAACATTTTCTAAAGAAATCGTTGTCGATAACAAAACATTTTCTATGGAAATCGTTGTCGATAACAACATTTTCTATAGAAAACGTTGTCGATAACAACATTTTATATAGAAACCGTTGTCGATAACAATATTTTCTAGAGGAAACGTTATCGATAACAACATTTTCTATAGAAACCGTTGTCGATAACAACATTTTCTATAGAAACCGTTGTCGATAACAACATTTTCTATAGAAGCCGTTGTCGATAACAACATTTTTTATGGAAATCGTTGTCGATAACAACATTTTCTATGGAAATCGTTGTCGATAACCACATTTTCAATAGAAAACGTTGTCGATAACAATTTTTTCTATAGAAAATTTGTTCGATAACAACATTTACTATAGAAAATTTTTTCGATAACAAAATTTTCTATAGATAAGTTTTCCGATAACAACATTTACTTTAGAAAAGCTGTTCGATAACAACATTTTCTATAGAAATTGTTGTCGATAACAACATTTTCTATGGAAATTGTTGTCGATAACAACATTTTCTATAGAAAAGTTGTTCGAAAACAACCTTTTCTACAGAAAAGTTGTTCGATAACAACATTTTCTATTGAAAAGTTGTTCGATAGCAACATTTTCTTTAGAAATTTGTTCGATAACAATGTTTTTACTAGAAAAGTTGTTCGATAACAAACTTTTTTATATAAAAGTTATCGATAGCAATATATTCTATAGAAAACATTATCGATAATATTATTTTAGATAAAAAATGTTATCGATAATTACATTTTAACCCAATTTTCTTGAAATATATTATCCATAACTATATTTAAAATGGAAAATGTTATCGATATCAATTGATAATATTGACGATAATTTTAGATACAAATTTAATTTAAATTGAATTGAAGATAGAAAATGTTGTCGATAATAGCATTTACAGTCGTCGATAACTTCACAATCTACAGATAGTTGTTCGATAATTCCATTTTCATAAGAAATGTGGTCCGACAAGAACAGGTTTTATAGAAAGTATTAAAGATAATGTTATTTATATTTATATTCAAAAAAATCGATAACAATAATTTATTTCGATTATCACTTAATTGTGAAAATCTGAAATATAGGGGTGTCCGTAAGCCACATATTAAATCATCTCATAAAACCTTGATTTATATTTGAATATTATCGAATTATATCCTATAAGGCCATTGGTATGCCAAATTCCCCATACCGCCCAAAACCAAAAACAAAAAAAAACTCTATGACTTCGTTTGTATTCATTCCACACCAGACAGTGTGTCAACTGTCTTGTTTATTAAATTGTCACGAGCGGTTTTGGCCGAATGCATGGGCATACAAATCGAACAATAATTGTTGTTGTGCGCCAGCGAGAATTGAACAACTGAACAACAAACAAAACAACCTTGAAACATCTTTACAACAAATGGCCAACAATTTTGAGATCGACTACAGAATATTGATGTTGGAAAAATTTAAATATTTTCTCACGCCTTGAGAGAGGTTTTTGGTGGTGACATGACGGCACTGTCAGGTCGATTTGGAATTAAAAAATTTAAACTGATATTAGAAAAATAAACAAAAAATGAAAAACAAACCATAAAATCGGGTATAGAATTTCATGATTCACACAACGAAAAAAAGGGAATTGATTGTTGGCTTGGATAAAAAAGTATTGAAAAAAAAAAAAAAACAACAACAACAAAACACCGCATCTCAAAACCACAATAATAACAAATTTAGCACTTAAATGCTAATAAGCCGGTCCGATATGAATAACCCAAACATTTCAATAGCTAAGGTATTCCGCTGTGAGTGAGGCATGTAAGCGGATTTTTTTTTTTGTTTGAAAAAAAAAAAAAAAACAAAATTTTGAATCGTTTGTTTGCATAAGTTTTAAATAAAATTTTTCAAATTGTTTTGTCCACCCACACAGACAATGAAGCTCCATTGTTGGAACTCCTCACACGAAGTTGAGTTTAAAAAAAAAAAAAAAACAAAAATAAAACAAAAAATATTCATAGCTGTTTACAATTAAACGAGTTTTAATTTTTTGTTTTTTTTTTTCTTGTTGTTGTTGTTGTCTACTTTGGTTTTGAGGCGCAAATTGTTAAACATGCAAAGTTTTACAGCCATTTTTATGTTCAAAAGGTTATCTAAGCAGCCAATCCCCGTTTTTTTTGTTTTCAATTGTTAATCAAGTGTTTAATTGTCATGATGTCATATTCCAGTAATATTTAAAAAAAAAATCATAAAAGATTGAATGATTTCCTGAAAATAAACGCCAAAGTGATGTATAATTTTTTTGCAATTTAACTAAAAATAAATTTACAGCTATTTCATTGTGAATCATTACTGGGTGTGATTTTTAATTAATGATGATGGATAAACGATTTGAATACGGTTTGAAGAAAGTTTTACAGACAGTTTTTATTGCAAAGCATCTGGAACGCGATAACATCCATTAGCAACATCCACTACCAAAAAAATACGGTCAAAACGCGATAACATCCATTAACTAAATTATAGCCAATAATCCCAAATGTGGCCAAAAATACAAATTTTAATAGAAAAAGTTATCGATGACAAAGTTTTTTGTAAAAAAAAATTATCGATAACGTTTTTTTCTATACAAAAATCAGTCGATAACACGATTTTCTTTAACAACTTTTTTCGATAACAATATTTTTCTTTAAAAAACTCTTATCGATGACAAAGTTTTCTGCAAAAAATATCGATAACATTATGTTCGATAACAATATTTTTCTTCAAAAACAACTTATAGATAACAAATGCACCAATTCAATAAAATACCAATTTTAATAGAAAAAGTTATCGATAACAAAGTTTTCTGAAAAAAAATATCGATAACATTATTTTCTATAACAATATGAGTCGATAATACGATTTTCTTTAGCAACTTTTTTCGATAACAATATGTTTTCTTCAAAAAAACACTTATCGATAACAAACACACCAATTTAATAAAATACCAATTTCAATAGAAAAAGTTATCATTATTATCTCTTATTATTATCTCTAAAAAAATTATCGATAACTTTATTTTCTACATAAAAATGAGTCGATAACACGATTTTCTTTAGCAACTTTTTTCGATAACAATATTTTTCTTCAAAAAAAAAAGCTTTTCGATAACAAAGATACCAATTCAGTTATATAAATTGAATAAAAAATGTTATCGATAACAAAGTTTTCTGTAAAAAAATTATCGATAACATTAGTTTCTACATAAAAATGAGTCGATAACACGATTTTCTTTAGCAACTTTTTTCGATAACAAATACACCAATTCAATAAAATACCAATTTTAACAGAAAAAAATTATCGATAACAAAGATTTTTGTTTTTAAATAATATCGATAAGAATATGCTTTATATCAATAACAATATTTTTCATAAAAAAAATTATCGATAACAAAGATATCAATTCAATAAAATACCAATTTTAGGAGAAGAAGTTATCGATAACAAAGTTTTCTCAGAGAAAATTATCGATAACATTATTTTCTATATAAAAATGAATAGATTATACGATTTTTATTAAAAACTTTTTCTATAACAACATACACCAACTCAATAAAATACCAATTTCAATAAAAAAGATATCGTTATCAAAGTTTTCTGTAAAAAAAAATTATCGATAACATTATTCCCTACATAAAAGTGAATCGTTTATACGATTTTCTTTAACAACTTTTTTTGATAACAATCTTTTTCTTCAAGAGAAACTTATCGATTACAAAGATACCTATTCAATACAATACAAATTTCAATGAAAAAATTTATTGGAAACAAAGTTTTCTGTAAAAAACATTTTTCAAACATAACTTATCGATAACAAAGAATCTTCAGAGAAAAATAAACAGCATTAAAAAGCAGTTTCCTTTGTTAAATTGGTCGATAACCACATTTTCTGTTGAAAAATCATCAAAATTTGAATTTCCCAAAATAACAGTTAAGCGATAACAACGTTTTCCAAAGGGAAAATTATCGATAATAAAATATCTGACATAAAAATGTATTGATAATGTTTTTTTTCAATAAAAAAAGCAACATATCCTAAAAAAATTGACAATAACAGTTTTTTTAAGGAAAAATGTCGATAGCAGTGTTTGATAAAGAGAATGTAACCGATAACAAAATAATATATAGACAAAATAAATCGATAACTATGTTTTTTGTTACTAATGTTATCGATAAGTATTTAATTAAAATTGCCTGATAATATTATTTTCTGCAAAACCTGTAATCGATAACAATATGTATTCCTTAAAATATAATTGATAGCATTTGTTTGTCATATGATAGCAACATTTTCTATAAAAATATTTATCAATAATTAAATTTCCTAAAAAATTTTAACCGATAACTGTATTTTTCGAGGAAAAATATCGAAAGCAGTATTTGGTGACAAGAATTTAACCGATAACATCGTTATCTATAACAAAATCAGTCGATAAATATATTTTTTTGTAATGACAGTGATCGATAAGCATTTTTCTTCCTAAAAGTTGTCTGATAACATTATTTTCTACAAAAAAGTAATCGATAACATTAATATAGTCAAAAAATTATGCGATAAAATCGTTTTCTTTCGGAAAATTTTTTCCGATAACAACTTTTGAAATAGAAACCTTTGCCGATATCAACATTTTGTATAGAAACGGTAGTCGTTAACAGTAGTTCCTTCATAAAAGTTTAGCGATAACAACATTCTTTACATGATGTGAGATCGATAACATTAAGAAGATGTAATCGATAACAATATTTTTACAGATAATGTTATCGATAACAATATTTCCACTCGATTATTATATTTTTTCCTTATTAATGTTATCGATAAGCTTTTTCCAAAGAAACCGTTGCCGATATCAACATTTTCTTTATAAACTGTAGTCGTTAACAACAGTTCTTTTATGAGCGTTTGCCGATAACCACATTTTTTACAGAAAGTGTAATCGATAACAGCATTTCCTATAGAAATTGTTGCTGATTTTTCATAGAACAATATTTTCAAAAAAAAAAAAAAAAAAAATCGATAACTACTTATGCTACCGGAAAATTTTCGATAACGCCATTTTTCTATAGGAAGTGTTATCGGTAACAACATTTTTTTTATAGATAATGTTGTCGATAACAATATTTAATTGCAGAAAGCATTAGCGATAACATTAATAATGTATTGAAATTTTAATCGATAACGATTACTCCCCCTAAAAACAAGTGCTTATCTTTACATCTTCTTAAAAAAAGTATTATCAACAACCATTTCGATAACACACTTATCGCTTGGAGATCTCTTCACCACAAACGCCACAAAATCCATTTATGACGTAATTCCATTGCCCAGACCCGACTCGCAACTGTTAACTGTAGACATAATTTACAAAGTTATGTCGGAAAAATTGAAATTTTCTCAGTTTTCACAGTTTCTGTTTGGCTGCAAACATGCAACATGATTTTGTATTTCTTTGCCTAGTCGCCTTTTCTTTATTTGTTTTTTGCTTTTTGTTAAGAAAACACGTTAGGAAAACACAATTTCCATGATTTCCGTAACAAATGTAAGCGAGTGTTGGATAGTTTTTCACATGTCTTCAGACATCTGAATGTGTTTAACACATTTAACTAAATTTTTAAACACCTAACGACCCACTCCTCTTCTGTCCGCCGTCCCACAATGGCAACCATTTCATGGCATATTGCATGCTACCTTCTCTTTTGAGAAGATAGGGAGGGGAGCACCATAAAATATTATTACGCGATTTAAACATGAACTAAAAAAACCAACCTAAATTTGGGACACCTTTTATTTTTTTTTTTTTTGTTTTTTTTTTTGAGGAGACCAAACAAAAGAAATCAACCAAGAACAGGTGGTAACCAACGACAGTCATGGTTGGGATTTTGTGTCGTTTTGTGGCAAAGACACAGTCTCTTGACATGGGTGCCTCATGTTGCTACCAGCAGTGCTAACTGACCACAGACATCAAAGAAATAGTTCTCAATTGGAGAAGGGAAAAAAGGCATTGAAAATTTTGGCAGTTTGAACAGTCAAAGCACCTTAAGAGCTTTTCGGAATTTGAATAATAAATAATTTACATTTTCTATAGAAACCGTTGTCGATAACAACATTTTCTATAGAAACCGTTGTCGATAACAACATTTTCTATAGAAAACGTTGTCGATAACAACATTTTCTATAGAAAACGTTGTCGATAACAACATTTTCTATAGAAAACGTTGTCGATAACAACATTTTCTATAGAAACCGGTGTCGATAACAACATTTTCTATAGAAACCGTTGTCGATAACAACATTTTCTATAAAAAAGTTCTTCGATAACAAATTTTTTGTTGTCGATAACAACATTTTCTACAGAATACGTAGTCGATAACAACATTTTCTATAGAAAATGTAGTCGATAACAACATTTTCTATAGAAAACGTTGTCGATAACAACATTTTCTATAGAAAACGTTGTCGATAACAACATTTTCTATAGAAAACGTTGTCGATAACAACATTTTCTATAGAAACCGTTGTCGATAACAATATTTTCTATAGAAATCGTTGTCGATTACAACATTTTCTATAGAAATCGTTGTCGATAACAACATTTTCTATAAAAAAGTTCTTCGATAACAAATTTTTGTTGTCGATAACAACATTTTCTATAGAAACCGGTGTCGATAACAACATTTTCTATAGAAAACGTTGTCGATAACAACATTTTCTATAGAAAACGTTGTCGATAACAACATTTTCTATAGAAAACGTTGTTCGATAACAACATTTTCTATGGAAAAGTTGTTCGATAATAACATGTTCCGGAAAATTTTGTTCGATAACAACATTTTCCATAAAAAATTGTTCGGTAACCATACCGATGTCGATAACAACAATTTCTATAGAAACGGTTGTCGATAATAACAATTTCTATAGAAACGGTTGTCGATAATAACAATTTCTATAGAAACGGTTGTCGATAACAACAATTTCTATAGAAACGGTTGTCGATAACAACAATTTCTATAGAAACGGTTGTCGATAACAACAATTTCTATAGAAACCGTTGTCGATAACAACATTTTCCATAGAAAAGTTCTTCTATAACAAAATGCCCGTTGTCGATAACAAGATTTTCAATAGAAAAGTTGTTCGAGAACAATATTTTCTATAGAAGAGTTGTTCGATAACAACATTTCCGATAGAAATCGTTTTTGATAACACATTCTTCTGTAGAAACCGTTGTCGATAACAACATTTTCTATAGAAACCGGTGTCGATAACAAAATTTTCTATAGAAAACGTTGTCGATAACAACATTTTCTATCGAAAACGTTGTCGATAACAACATTTTCTATCGAAAACATTGTCGATAACAACATTTTCTATCAAAACGTTGTCGATAACAACATTTTCTATAGAAACCGTTTTCGATAACAACATTTTCTATGGAAATTGTTGTCGATAACAACATTTTCTATAGAAATTGTTGTCGATTACAACATTTTCTATAGAAATTGTTGTCGATAACAACATTTTCTATAGAAACCGTTGTCGATAACAACATTTTCCATAGAAACCGTTGTCGATAACAACATTTTCTATAGAAATTGTTGTCGATAACAACATTTTCTACAGAAATTGTTGTCGATAACAAGATTTTCTATAGAAATTGTTGTCGATAACAACATTTTCTATAGAAATTGTTGTCGATAACAACATTTTCTATGGAAATCGTTGTCCCACTCTTTTGAAAATAGCGCTCAAATCGCCATGAAACCTTACAAATGACCACCGCTAAGAAGGGTTCTTAATTCAGCCACTTGATATGGCAGTTGTTGTTGTTTCTGTTATTAAAGAAATTAGAAAAAAAAGAGATAGGGAGGAGAGCAACAAAAAAAAAAAATACAAAGAGAAGGTAAACAGAAAAAAACGGCACAACATTAATTATGTTAAACCTGGCATAACGTGAAAGTGACCAAAAGGGAGGAGAGAGAGAGAAAGAGAGCAAGGGAGGGAGAAAACATCTAACCACTTGCTGTAATCAACGGCCAAGCTGGCGGTTAAGTGAAGGCATTTAGCTGTGAAATTGTTTCAAAATTTAAAAGGCTTCCTGAAATTCCCTCTCCTCTTCCCTGTGTCCCCCTCCCTTTCTCCTCCCTTTGGAAGCAAACCAAGCATGACAAAGGAAAATGTAAAAAACTGCAGTGGTCTAACTCCCTGGCCATTCAATTCTAAACCGGGGGACCCCAATGAGCAAATATGTCATGCAAAGCATGGCGAGTTGTGGGGGGGAGAGGGTGATTTATGTTTTCTTGCAAACCTCTATTCAAGTGGCCACTTATGGGTATTATACAATTCATAGTTAAGTCTCATGTTTTTTTTTTTTTTTTGCTGCAGAATCACTTAACTGTTGCTTAAGGCGGTCTGCTGGTTGGCCGATCGGTTGGTTGTTCGGTTGCTGGCGTTGCCATGCTGGCTGTAAACATTCCTTAAATGGCAATGCCAACCATTCACAAATTGATTGTTCTTCTCTGTTTGTTGTACCCTCCTTCCATCCTCTACATCTTCTTCGTCCTAGACTTGGTGAAAAGTAGGCTAATGTTTTGTCAACTTGTTGTCCATAGTCGCCGCGCCGTGGTCGTCGCCTGGCTGGGCTGTTTGGCATTTGATGCCATAAATGTGGTCTTTGTTGGAATGACAGGGAAACCCTATATTCTCCGGCTTTGGTACGACTCAATGGGGTTTGACATACAAAACTGAATTGTGGTCGGCTACGAACGCAAGTGTTGTACCAATTCTTGCAGTGAGCTCTTTGACTTATTTACAAAGGGGTCCCCCTTATTTTCAACCTCCCCCTTTCCTGCGGGGATTATGCGTAAATAACTTGCGGCTCTAAGAGGCTGGCCCATAGCTGTTTACCCATTCCCAGTTATTTTGTATTTTTCCTCTTTGCATTCATCTACTTGCGGTCTAGGCCGGCAGTCAGGCAGACCAACAACAATGTTGTTGGCAGTTGGAAAGGTTGTTGTGTCGGTCCGTTGTTAGGCAGTGTGTGTCTGTGTGTGTGTGCAATTAGATTGGCGTTTTTATTTATCTCTCTGCGTTTTTGTTTTGGTGTCACAGCAGGGCCCAGGGTTTGTTGCTAAAGTCTTTTGTTATACCCTACACCACATAGTGGTAAGGGTATTATGTCTTTGTGCATTTGTTTGTAACATCGAGAAGGAAACGAGATAGACCCATAGTTCCTTTTGGTGATCAGCATAGAATCACATTTGGAGTCGATTTATGCATGTCCGTCCGTCCGTCTGTCCATGTATTTTTGTAAACAAAATGCAGGTCGCATTTATGATTCGATTGAGATGAAATTTTCCAAATAACATTTGTTTGGGTCAAGGACGATCCCTATTGAAATTGGTGAAAGTCGGTCCAAATTTAGATATAGCTCCCATATATATCTTCTACCGATTTCGGGTCAATTGCGCTCCAAATGGCCAATAATAGCCCAAATGGCCTGAATTTTGACATTTCCCATCGAATTAAGACTACAAGCATATACTTCAAATTTGGTGAAAATCGATTCAGATATAGCTATAGCTCCCATATATATGTTTCATCCGATTTGGTGTTTAGGTACCTCTCATTCGTAATATGCACTTCATAAAACTGATATTTAGCACCAGATATCAGATACAGCCTAGCAATACAAGATTCAAATTTTATGAAGATCGGTTCAGATTTGGATATAGCTCCCATATAAAAAAAACGCATAAAATTTGCAAAATCTCATCGGTTCTTTATTTGAAACGTTAGATTGGTCCATGACATTTACTTTTTGAAGATAATTTCATTTAAATGTTGACCGCGGCTGCGTCTTAGGTGGTCCATTCGGAAGGTCCAATTTTGGGCAACTTTTTCGAGCATTTCGGCCGGAATAGCCCGAATTTCTTCGGAAATGTTGTCTTCCAAAGCTGGAATAGTTGCTGGCTTATTTCTGTAGACTTTAGACTTGACGTAGCACCACAAAAAATAGTCTAAAGGCGTCAAATCGCATGATCTTGGTGGCCAACTTACCGGTCCATTTCTTGAGATGAATTGTTCTCCGAAGTTCTCCCTCAAAATGGCCATAGAATCGCGAGCTGTGTGGCATGTAGCGCCACATGTCAACCAAGTTCAGTTCTTCCATTTTTGGCCACAAAAAAGTTTGTTAGCATCGAACGATAGCGATCGCCATTCACCGTAACGTTGCGTTGCAACAGCATCTTTGAAAAAATACGGTCCAGTGATTCCACCAGCGTACAAACCACACCAAACAGTGCATTTTTCGGGATGGATGGGCAGTTCTTGAACGGCTTCTGGTTGCTCTTCACTCCAAATGCGGCAATTTTGCTTATTTACGTAGCCATTCAACCAGAAATGAGCCTCATCGCTGAACAAAATTTGTCGATAAAAAAGCGGATTTTCTGCCAACTTTTCTAGGGTCCATTCACTGAAAATTCGACGAAAATTCACGAAAATTCTATTCATGATGAAATGTCAAAGCATACTGAGCATCTTTCTCTTTGACACCATGTCTGAAATCCCACGTGATCTGTCAAATACTAATGCATGAAAATCCTAACCTCAAAAAAATCACCCTTTATATCTTCATCCGATTTTAGGTTTCTTGTGCACCAACTACCTAATATCAGTCCAAATTGTGTGAATTTTGAAATTTAGTATAGAAATAAGCACTTTAAATTTGGTGTAAATTTTCCATGTCTATGGTAGCGCAGATTTCACAGATATTAGTTTATTGTTATTGAGTATTTCAATCGCCATATCTAATTCCTTATTAAATATTTTATGACACCATCAAATATAAATTTTTATGATCCACAGAATTTAAAATTTTCGATTTACTTTTTTGAAACTACCTGAATAAACAACCATTTCTCTCTTATTTTAAATAATACTTACCTGGGATTAATGTTGCGACCTGTATTTTACATACCTGTGTTATTGTTTTCTACGCAAACGCATCGAATAACTAGGTTATTTTATTACCTGTCTGGTAATAAAAGTATTAACCTCTTATGTTTTGCTAAAGACCTGTAGTCAATAAAAGTATTAACATTGTATTTTGCTCACATCCACCAATATCTTACTTAAGCAGTGGATATGTAATAACTGATTTTAGTATAACTTAATAATTCAAGTTGCACGCACTGTTCAAAATAATTTAAATTAAAATGCCGAGAACTCGCAAACAGAGTGCTGCCACACGCCGACGCATTATTCGGGGTATTGTTCGAGAAGAGCGTGAAACGTTAAGAACCACGCAGAACAATACTATTCGAAGATCATATGGCGGACAATGGAGGAGGCTACGCCGACAAGACCTACAATTTAGAATTGAAGAAAGACGACAACGCGACGCTGCACATGCAGGCAGACGCCAAAATCCATCCTATAGAGCAGAGGAACAGCTAAGAAACAATATCGAGCATTCCCTTAGACGCCAGGATCCACTCTATCGTGAGGAGGAACAGGAAAGGAATACACGGGAACATGCAGAAAGACGCCAGGATCCACTCTATCGTGAGGAGGAACAGGAAAGGAATACACGGGAACATGCAGACAGACGTCAGGATCCACTATACCGGGAGGAGGAGGAACAGGAAAGGAATACACGGGAACATGCAGAGAGACGTCAGGATCCACTATACCGGGAGGAGGAACAGGAAAGGAATACTCAGGAACATGCAGAGAGACGGCAGGATCCACTATACCAGGAGGAGGAACAGGAAAGGAATACACGGGAACATGCAGAGAGACGTCAGGATCCACTATACCAGGAGGAGGAACAGGAAAGGAATACTCGGGAACATGCAGACAGACGTCAGGATCCGATATACCGGGAGGAGGAACAGGAAAGGGATACTCAGGCACATGCAGAAAGACGCCAGGATCCACTCTATCGTGAGGAGGAACAGGAAAGGAATACTCGGGAACATGCCGACAGACGCCAAGACCCCCTATACCGGGAAGACGAACAGATACGGAACACTATCGAGCATTCACTTAGACGCCAGAATCCACTCTATCGTGAGGTGGAACAGGAAAGGGATACTCAGGCACATGCAGAAAGACGCCAGAATCCACTCTATCGTGAGGAGGAACAGGATAGGAATACTCGGGCACATGCCGACAGACGCCAAGACCCCCTATACCGGGAGGACGAACAGCTACGGAACACTGCCGAACATTGCCTTAGACGCCAAAATCCAGAAGTCCGCGCCTCCGAGCGTTTAAGAAACACTGTTCAACGACAACAAAGAAGGATTAGTCAAAGGATCTCGCAACATGACTTAAATAGATCAACGATATCAAGGATAGAAACCCATAGACGTAACCCCAGCAACAGGATTAGAATCAATGTGAACCAGGCCGAAAGGAATAGAACAAGAAGGTACCAGTTAACAGCCGAAGAAAGACAAGAAGAATCTGCCAGGATTATAAGTCGTCGGAATAACGAGCGGTTCCAGCGATACAATGAAACTATCAAGCAGGGACCAACTAGGATATGTATATGCTGCGGAGGCTTGTGGTTTTCTCATCAAGTTGAAATTCTACAAAAGCAAGGTATGTCAAATTCAAATTTTATTTCTGAAGTTTTTTTGCTTATCGGAACGGTTTCCCTCATCTAATATGTTTCTACACGTTTTGTAAAACCTGTAGCAGAGCTATAAAAAGTGGAAAAAAAACCAAATATACGAATTTCAAACGGTTTAGACTTTCCGGAAATTCCTGAAGCTCTTAAAGATTTAACATCAGTTGAGGAACGTTTGGTTACTGCTCGATTACCGTTTATGGTTATTGTTGCGTTAGGTTTCGAAAGACAAAGTGCCATTCGCGGCGCAGTAGTAAATGTTCCAATATCGGTTAGCGAAACTGTAACGTCTCTTCCTCGGCATTTTGACCAAGCCCAGGTGATTCAACTGCATCTTAAACGTCGCATGGAGTATCAGCATGATTACATGACTGAAACAATTAGACCAGCGAAAGTAATTGAGGCAGCCAGATACCTGATTGTATATAAAACATGGTATTACGATTGATGGAGGGTGGTTCGACGGTTATAATTCTTCGGCGGTCGTACCTTTTGTGGCAAATCAAGAAGACCAAGGAGCAATTCAGGCAATATTTGATGACCAAATCTCTAGGGCTCCCTCGGTTGCTGAAAATCCACAAGGGGATGAGTTCATCATGGAAAACCTTAATCCAGGTGGTCAGCAAACATTGCTCGATACTATAGGTCTTGAAAATGTGCCTCATCAACGCATTGTTATGGCACCAGACGAGGGTCACCGCCCCCTCGATATGATCATCGATTCAGATTCGGAAGAACTGGCATTTGTTACCATATATTGTGGCCAAAAGCGATCCTGCACGGAATCTTACTCCAAAATCATTCGATCAGAACTTCGGCGGTGTGATAGAAGATGTTGCAGAATTGATAAAATTTTGTATAGCTACAAAAAGCTAGAGCTTTTATCGATTAAAAGTGCCATTTCAATTGATTTAAGGAAAAACACGCGATCCCGGAATGTTACAGCTGAAAATGCTTTGGATGAATCCTATGTGAATAGCCTTATTCAGCATGATGACGGTTATCGCATAGTCAAAGGAATCAGAACGTCGCCGGTACACTGGGAAGCAGAAAAGAAGAAAGTCGTTGCAATGATTAGACAATTTGACCTTCCAACCTTTTTAATAACTTTATCTGCAGCAGAAACCAAATATGTGGAACTTTTAGTAATTCTATCGAAAACCGTTGACAGTAATGATATTTCTGAAGAAGAAGCTTCCAATCTCTCCTTCTCCGAAAAGGCTCGACTGATACGTAGCGATGCGGTTACATGCTCTCGCTACTTTGATTTCAGATTTAGGCAATTGTTTTCTTTATTTAAAATGAATAACGGGATCTTCGATAATCATTTCGTTGAAAAATATTACTGGAGAGTAGAATTTCAACAACGTGGATCTCCTCACATTCACGGAATGTACTGGCTTAAAGACTCACCTACAATTGATCTCAATAATTCCTCTACATTTTCGACGGCCATTGCTTTTATTGATAAATATATTTCTACGAATGGTGCTGATTATAGTTTACAGGAATATATTCCCTATCAGCGCCACAATCACAATCGCTCCTGTTCAAGAGAGTTTCGTGGTGAAAGGTTTTGTCGGTACGGGATGCCATATCCACCGATGCCTTCAACAGAAATTTTATTGCCACTTCCAGAAAACTTTCCAAACATGCAGAGGTACAAAGCGAACTTTGACAAAATTGAAAGTATGTTAAATTCAAATTTAGACTCAAGCCAAGTCGCCCAATTTAATGATTTTGATAATTTTCTTTGTCATGAAAATATAAATCTGTCATACGAGGACTATTTGTTATCTCTGCGGTCTTCTTTAAAAAAAAACCGAAAATATTTTTACGTCGAAGATATGAGGACAAAATGGTGAATGCTTACAATCCAACAATATTGTCACTGCATAGAGCCAACATGGATATCCAATATATCCTCGATCCATATGCATGTTGTAGTTATATAATCAACTACATCAATAAATCTAATCGTGGCGTATCCAGAATACTTCGGGATGCGGTGGAAGAAATAAGATTAGGGAATCATTCAATAAAGCAAAAGCTGCAGCATATAGCTCACAAGTTCATTTCAGGTACTGAAATATCAGCGCAAGAAGCCACATTTTGTTGCTTAGGAATGCGTCTATCGGAGTGTAGCAATGCCGAAATCTATATAAATACTGGGCGCCCCGAGGAGCGAGTATTTATGCTTAAATCCCGTCAACAATTACAAAATTTGTCTTCCGATTCTTTAGACATATATGCCGTTGCCGTATTTTGGAACACTATATCCAAAGACCAGATGAACTAGAAGATTTATGTCTAGCAGATTTCGCAGCTAATTACAAATATTCACGATCACGGCGAAACAATGTTCGAGAAGATAATTACGAAGAACAAGAAACTGAAGAAACTTCTGAAGAGTATTTACGAACTTTTCAATTGAAAAATAATATTGGCTTTATCAAAGAAAAAATCAAGCCTCATATTATTCGATACAGAAGATATAATGTAAACACTCACAGAAGCGATTATTTTCGAGAATTGGTAATGTTGTTCCACCCTTGGAGAAATGAGGAAATTGACTTACTGCGAAATGACAATGAAGCTACTTGTACTGCTTTAAAGGAAAGTATTGAGAGGAACAGAAAGAAATACGACGTTTTTGAAGATCGAGAACTGGAAAATGTGCTACAGCGACTCAACGACGAAGAATTTGGAGGTGATATTAACGAAGACGATGATGAATTTAGAGTCCTTGGTATTCCGGAAATTGATCGAAATGTAAATATTTTACAATCGCAACCGGATGATGCAACAACAGAAGGAAATGTGGATTCATCAATACGTGCAATAAAACTCCCACCTCTTATTTCGGAGTCCGATCTTTTAAATATGGTAAGCACTTTGAACGCCAAGCAAAAACTTTATTTAACTCACCTTTGCCATAATATTAAATGTGGATTACAATTTTATGAATTCATCGGTGGAGGCGCAGGTGTGGGAAAAAGTAGATTAATATCAGCTATATACCAGTGCGTTAATAGAAGGTTAAATTCCATCCCTGGATCTGATCCAACAGCAATTAAAGTACTTCTTACTGCTCCTACTGGAAAAGCCGCATTCGGGATTGGTGGCGCTACTTTGCATTCAATGTTTTCGCTACCCGTAAATCAGTCCAGTTCGGAGTTAAGACCTTTGGGCCCGGATGCCTTGAATGCAATTTATACTAAATTGCTGAATATGAGATTACTTGCGATTATTGATGAAATTTCAATGGTAGGGGCAAAAATGCTTTCATATTTAAACGCAAGGCTGAAACAAATCTTTAAAAACAATGATTATTTTGGTGATTATCTCTGTGGTCGTTTTTGGAGATTTAAAACAGCTTTCCCCCGTTGGTGATAGATGGATATTTTGCAGCTCCAACTAATGATCCTTACAGTGCAATATATTGAACGGAAACGTGGGATAAATTCAAGTATTTTGAATTAACCGAGATAATGCGCCAAAGAGGAGATCGTGCGTTTGCCATTGCTTTAAACAATTTAGCTTCTGGACAAATGAAAATCCAGGATATTTCTCTGTTGCAACAGCGTGTTGTACGTCCAACAGACGTTCCTAATGATGCCATCCATTTGTTTTGCTCCAATGATGAAGTCAATGTCTACAACGCATTGAAGTTAAACTCTATTGAAACAGAAGAAGTTATTTCCGAAGCTTCTGACGTTGTCAAATCTACGGGTTTAACACATCAAAATAAAAATACAATCTTGGATTCTGTTAAAATATTTAAGGTATCCGAAACACAAGGATTGCAATACCGTTTAATATTAAAAAGACACAGGTGATGGCTTGGTAACTGGAGCAATTGGTCAACTGATGGAAATAAATTTCATCGGTACAACTAGGAAACCTTCTACGCTTTGGATAAAGTTTCCTCAGGAAAATATTGGAGTTTTAGCTCGCTCCAAAAAAACGGCATCCCACCGAAGCTTCATGGACCCCCATTGATATTTGTGTCAAAACATTTCAGTATAAACGCAATGAACAAATTAGTATTGATCGTAAGCAATTTCCAATAGTACCAGCGGAGGGTATAACGATACATAAAAGCCAAGGTTCTACGTATGAAAATGTTGCTGTCCATTTGAAGCCTCGCATGAGTAGATCAGCCTTGTATGTAGCTTGCAGCAGAGCGACCACGGCAGCTGGTCTTATTCTTTCTTATAGGCACATTTATTCCTCCAAGTCCTTTTCAAAGAAAATGATCCTGTTCATTTAGAGATGATGAATTTACAAACACACACAAGTGTCTAAATACACATTACGGTCACTTGCATAACACTGGCACTTTGAAAATTGTTTATCATAATGTGCAAAGTCTGAATGCTCATTTTGAAGTCTTACGTAATGATGTTGTAATGCTAAATGCAGACATATTATGTTTTGTCGAAACGTGGACACTACGTAATGAATCATATGAGATATCACAGGTTTTAAGGTGTTGCCAGGAATGAGATTAGATTCCTCTGATCACGATAACCGTAGATGCAAACGGGGTTTAGTAGTTTATGTAAAAAACTAAATCTATGCACAATACAAGCTCCATAAACCGGTACATGCGCATAATAAAACGCTAGAACTTATGGTGTTTCAAGTAAGAAATATCAATATAATTGTACTGTATAGGAATAAAAATTATACTTTGCATTGCCTACATGAGGACATAACCTATACTTTAAATAGTATAGGGTTTGAAAAATGTGTTTTAGTTGGTGATTTTAATATATGTCGCCAAAGAGAGACAAACAACTACCGAAGCGCTAATTAATAATAATAGACTTTCCTCTATACTGAATAGCCCAACAACGAAAGGGTTGTCTCAAATTGATTGGTGTTTCAGTAACATTGACAGGAGTGTAATAAATGCGCTCACATATGAAACTGTATATAGTTATCATGACGCGATATGTGTTACCATATCAAACTAAACAAGATGTGTGTGTATTTCACTTCCAATAAATATATTCCCCATGCAATGAAAGTTGTCTTTATTTTTAACGCTGGTTAACAATTATAAGACTACTTTTAATAAATGTAATGTTATTATTAAAATAAAACGAAGTATGTTGAATGATGTGCTACTTAGTGTGAAGTAGCTTCATGCTATTCGACTGCTTTACTCCTCCAAGGAATAAGCCTTGACGTGGCGGTGGAGCTAAGTACTTTCATCATTGAAAGGAAACCAATTATTCCAAATTTGATGCCTTAAGTTCCAACTTTTGTGTAATAGCTGAAGAGCCTTTATTGATTATATTTATTATACCCCCGATTTATATCATCAGCAGAAAATAAATTGATGACGGTATTTTAAGTTTAAATTCGTTAATTCAATTATTTAACTCCAAAAATCTCACAAATTATGCACAAAGGTGTAGGGTATCATAAAGTCGGCTTTGCCCGACTTTCAACCTTTCCTTACTGGTTTTTCTTTTCAATTTTCGGCGAGATAAGTGAATGTTCACTGAGTCTCGAACCCTGAGTTTCAGTTTGCCCTGCTTTGTGTGGCACAAAAGTTAAGGTCGAATTCTTTGGTGTCTCTCTGGAGAAACATAAAAGCTATGATGTTGGGTGTCATAAAAATAAATGTTCGTAATATTTGTGGTAAAGGTCAAACAATGTTTGTAGATTTTAATTGAAATTTATGGGTAGGCGGAGTTTTTTTCTTTTTTTTGAAACTCCCGGGAAAAAAATAATACAATAAATTAGAAAAAAAATGATTTCTATAGAAAATGATATTATCGAAAAGAATTTCTATAGAAAATGCTGTTATCGACAACGATTTCTAAGGAAAATGTTGTTATCGTGCGATTTTTCTATAGAAACAGTTGTTATCGACAACGGTTTCTATAGAACATTTTGTTATCGACAACGGTTTCTATAGAAAATGTTGTTATCGACAACGTTTTCTATAGAAAATGTTGTTATCGACAACGTTTTCTATAGAAAATGTTGTTATCGACAACGTTTTCTATAGAAAATGTTGTTATCGACAACGGTTTCTATAGACATTGTTGTTATCGACAACGGTTTCTATAGACATTGTTGTTATCGACAACGGTTTCTATAGACATTGTTGTTATCGACAACGATTTTTTTAGAAAATGTTGTTATCGACAACGTTTCCGATAGAAAATATTTTAATCGAACAGTTTTCAATAGAAAATATTTGTTATCGAATAACTTTTTTTATAGAAAATGTTGTTATCGACAACAATTTCTATAGAAAATGTTGTTATCGAATAACTTTTCTATAGAAAATTTTATTATCGACAACGGTTTCTATAGAAAATGTTGTTATCGACAACGTTTTCTATAGAAAATGTTGTTATCGATAACGGTTTCAATAGAAAATGTTGTTATCGATAACGGTTTCTATAGGAAATGTTGTTATCGACAACGCTTTCTATAGAAAATTTTGTTATAGACAACGGTTTCTATAGAAAATTTTCTTATCGACAACAATTTCTATAGAAAATTTTGTTATCGAATATTTTTTCTTTAATTTTTTTTATCGAACGACATTTCTTTTAAACAATGTTGTTATCGAACAACGTTTTCTATAGAAAATGTTGTTATAGAACATTTCTTCTATAGGCAAAGTTATCATCGAACAACTTTTTATAAAAAAAATTTTATCGATTGAATTTTCTTTAAAAAAGGTTGTTATCGACCAACTTTTATATAGAAAAAATTGTTATCAAAAAACGTTTTTATAGAAAATGTTGTTATCGAATAACTTTTCTATGGAAAATGTTGTTATCGAACAAATTTTCTATAGAAAATATTGTTATCGACAAAAATTTCTGTAGAACATTTTGTCATCGAACAACTTTTCTATAGAAAATGTTGTTATCGAAAAACATTTCTATAGAAAATGTTGCTATCGAACAACTTTTGTTCTAAAAAGAATTGTTATCGATTGAATTTTTATTAGAAAAGGTTATTATCGAGCAACTTTTTTTATAGAAAATGTGTTATCGAACAACTTTTCTATGAAAAAATTTGTTATCGACAACGCCTTCTATAGAAAATGTTGTTATCGACAATAATTTCTATAGAAAATATTGTTATCGACAGCAATTTCTATAGGAAAAATTGTTATCGAAAATATAGAAAAAGTTGTTATCGAACAACTTTTCTATAGAAAAGTATGTTATCGAACAACTTTTCTATAGAAAAGTATGTTATCAAAAACTTTTTCTATAGAAAATGTTGTTATCGACAACGTTTTCTATAGAAAATGTTGTTATCGACAACGTTTTCTATAGAAAATGTTGTTATCGAACAACTTTTCTATAGAAAACGTTGTTATCGACAACGGTGTCTATAGAAGATGTTGTTATCGACAACGTTTTCTATAGAAGATGTTGTTATCGACAACGTTTTCTATAGAAAATGTTGTTATCGAAAACGTTCTCTATAGAAAATGTTGTTATCGACAACGTTTTCTATAGAAAATGTTGTTATCGAACAACTTTTCTATAGAAAATGTTGAGATCGAACAACTTTTCTACAGAAAATGTTGTTATCGACAACGTTTTCTATAGAAAATGTTGTTATCGACAACGTTTTCTATAGAAAATGTTGTTATCGACAACGTTTTCTATAGAAAATGTTGTTATCGAATAACTTTTCTATGGAAAATGTTGTTATCGAACAACTTTTCTATGGAAAATGTTATTATCGAACAACTTTTTCTATAGAAAATGTTGTTATCGAACAACTTTTCCATAGAAAATGTTGTTATCGAACAACTTTTCCACAGAAGAAGTTGTTGTCTAATATCTTTGTCATAGAAAAAATTGTTATCAAACACCTTTTCTATAGAAAATTTTGTTATCGAACAATTTTTCTTTTGAAAATATTGTTGTCATACACCTTTCCTATAGAAAATGTTGCTATCGAATTGTTTTCATCCATTAAAAATTTCTAAAAAAATATTATCATCAAAGATTTTCGATAATAATCGAAAATTCGTTCGATAATTGATTATCTATAGAAAATTCGATGGCTAATAAATTTTTTTTTAATTGTATATCAGTTTTTTTTTTTTTTTTTGTTTTCTTTGTCTTTTATTTTAAATGTCTTTCCTATTTCATGCTGTGCGCACGCTCCGTTTAAGCGGTAGCATGACGAATATGGAAAACATTCACTTTGCCGCTCTTTCTTTCTTTCTTTATTGATCGTTTTTCTTGTTGGCCTGAAAAGATGACCTTAAAAGTATTCCGAAAAGAAAACCCAAATAGAAAAAGCCTTGTTTGATAATCAATTTTGAGGAAATAATTTAACCTAAATTCGGGGAAGAGCAGCAGACGTCATCGAATAACCTCAAAATGTCGAATATTATTTTGATTTAAAGTTGGGAAAACAAAAAAAAATGGAGGAGATGACAAAAGCCAGTAGAGGTGGCCATTGGTAGTTTTTGTCTATGGAGAAGTGAACAAAGACCTCCCCTGGGCGGCGAAAAAAAAAATAATAGAAAAATATTTCAAGTCATGCTTGAAGATGGTGTGGATGGAGGGGGGTGCTAGTGATGTGCTGCCGATGATGACAAAGCTTTATGGCTTTTCAAAAACTGCATACGAAACACCTCCCCCTCCCTTCCCCGCTCGAAGCAGATATGGTAACTGATTTAAAGAAAATATAAAATCTTGACTGCACCACAAAAAGTTGCAAAAGAAGCAACAATAACAGAAAAAAGGCAATCATTGTTGTTGCCATTGTTGCCGCCAGAGACGCCAAAGTCGCTTCTTCTTCGTCTTCTTCTTCTTCTTGAACAGCAACAACATCTTCAGCGTAATCATTAACTTGTTGATTACATAACGCAACAGCTCACATGAACTCACTGCACTCCACTTCACACATATGCCACGCGAAGGGGGGGGGTGCCCCTCACCTCTCTCTCTCTCTTAAGACCCATGGAGTTAAGAAAATTGCAAATTTCATGGATTTAGGCATTCATGTCTCAAGACTCTTGGATTTTTTTGGGAATTTATTTAATTTTTTTTTGGAGGGGGGGGGGGAGGTGGTTGGTTTTGGCTCTTCATCTTTGATTTGGAGTTTTTTTTTTTTCAAATTTTGGGCATGGAAAATCGAAATTCCAGTTTTGGCCATAGAAAATAAAATTGCTTAATATCTCGAAGCCCCTGCATATCTTTTTATTTTTATACCCTCCACCATAGTCTGGAGGGTATATTAAGTTTGTCATTCCGTTTGTAACACCTCGAAATATTCATTTTTTACCCCCACAAAGTATATATGTATATATTTTCGATCAGCATAAAATTCTATGTCGATTTAGCGATGTCCGTCCGTCTGTCCGGCTATCCGTCTGCCTGGAAATCACTCTAGCTTCCGAACGAAATGAAGTAGGTTGATAAAATTTTACTCAAATGTGTATAATGCCTCCAGGACTTTTGGTATTGAAAGTGGGCCATGTAGAACCACGTCTTCGTACACCCCCCATATAACGGAACCTCTTGATATCCGGTATTTTGATGATTTTAGCGACATTATATGCCGGAATTGTTTCAAAATTGGTATTTGAAGTTCGTAATGGATACTACAGTCTATGACAGAAAATGAGCCATGTAGGTTCACGTCTTCGTATAGCCCCCATATAACGGTACCTCCCCATATTCGGTATTTTGATAATTTTAGCGAAATTATTTACCGGAATTGTTCCAAATTGGAAATTTGAAATTCGTAATGAATACTACAGCCTACGACAGAAAATTGTCTAAGCTGGTCCACGTCTTCATATAGCCCCCATATAACGGCACCTCTCAATATTCGGTATTTTGATGATTTTAGCCACATTATTTACCGGAATTGTTTCAAATTTGGTATTTGAAGTTCGTAATATTTACTACATCCTATGCCAGAAAATTGTCTGTGCAGGTCCACGTCTTCGTATAGCCCCCATATAACGGAACCTCCCGATATTCGGTTTTTTGATGATTTTAGCGACATTATTTACCGGAATTGTCTCAATTTTGGTATTTGAAGTTCGTAATGAATACTAAAGCCTACGACAGAAAATTGTCTGTGCAGGTCCACGTCTTCGTATAGCCTCCATATAAGGGTACCTCCCGATATTGGGTATTTTGATGATTTTAGCGACACTATTGACCGGAATTGTTTCAAATTTTGTATTTGAAGTTCGTAATGGATACTACAGCCTAAGGTAGAAAATTGTTTGTGCAGGTCCACCCCTATGGTGCCTCCCTATATTCGGTATTTTGATGATTTTGGCTTCATATTCGCCGATTTTTTTTTTTTCAAAATTCGCATTTGAATATTTTAATGGCTTATGACAAACATTGCCTATGCAGGTCCACGTCGTCGTATAGAACCTAATATGACGGCTACATTTGATATTTTCAAGATTTTAACAGAATTTTTAATGGATTTTATAATTATTTTTTTTTTTGAAAATTGCCAAATTTCTACCAAATGGCGGAGGGTACTCAAAGTTCGGCCCGGCCGTACTTACAGCTTTTTTCTTGTTTTTTTTTATTTTTTTATTATTTTTAATTTTTTTTTTCTTTTTTTTTTATTTTTTTATTTTTTTTTTTTTTTGGTGATTGGCTCATTTTTTACTGGAAAAGCGCTGAGCATCTTTGCCCAAAATTGGCGGTGGCATAACTTCACACGCGTTCATTCACTTCCAAATGCGACAAGCGAGCGAGTCTCTTAGCCAACCAGTTTGGTGGCAGAAAATCGCTGCCTCTGTTGTTGTTGTTGCCACTGATGATATGACCAAATTATAGATATTTTCGCTTTTTTTATAGGCAGACAGGAACTGAAAATGCTTCGTATGCTTCGTTTTTTTTTTGGTGTGGCAAGTTTGTGAGGAAAGTCGGTTCGTTGTTGACTGCAGTTTTTATGAAGTGCTGCCTACCTACTCCGCCATCTCCTCCTTGCCACATAATTGGCTGCATTATTATTAAATTAAGATGAGGCAATTTCACTTTTTCCCGGTAATCATGTCATAACGAGGAGGGGTGTAGGCTCCTTATAAGCAATAATTACGATTTCGTAATTATTTTATTACAATATCAATTAATTTTGTTGGGAAAATAATACGGGACAAAATAATACAAAAAAAAAAATAAAATAAAAAATAAAAAAAATATTGAAAAAATAAATACAAAAATAATAAAAATAAAATATATAAAAAATAATTGAAAAAAAATTATAAAAATCAAGCCTTTTGATTTTAGAAAAAAAAAATAAAATAAAATTCAGGTTGTCTTGAAAAAATGGTCCTTTAATCCAGGTTCTTGAAAATATATGTTTATGCCCCCACTTTAGAATGGATGTTTTTTTCCTTTTCTTTGAGAATTTTTTTTTACCCTACACCACATAGTGGCAAGGGTATTATCCCTTTGTGCATTAGTTTGGAACAGGGAGAATGAAGCGAGATAGACCCATAGTTACTTTTGAGGATCTTCATAGAATCACTTTTTGAGTCGATTTATGCCTGTCAGTCCGTCCGTCCATGTATTCTTGTAAAAAAATGCAGGTCGCATTTATTATCCGATCGAGATAAAATTTTGCAAACAAAGTTTGTTTGGACCAAGGATGAAACCTATTAAAAATTGGTGATAATCGGATCAGATTTAAATATAGCTCCCAAATATTCTCAACCGCATTCGGTTGGATATATCTCCCATATATATCCTTAATCCGATTTCAGGTTTATTTTGCAAATTATGGAAAATACAGGGTGAGATTATAAAACTGGCTGCTTCAGACTGCTCTCATTTTTAAGCCCCATCGTCCGACAGCTGTTAAAATTATTCCAGGGACAGCTCATTATATTGTTTACAAGCGTTCGAAAGCATTTTGGTGAGAATTTTTGCAGAAAAAAAGTTATTCGTGTTCGGAATTCAAGTGTGATTGTGTGATTTCTTTGGATATTTGGCTGGAAAACCACAAGTGGCTATGGTTGGAGCACTCCAGCATTTAAATGGGAATAAATCTTTTGTGTCTCGTACCATCGCTCCTTACCGATTACGCTACGCTACCAGTAGCCCGACGAAGTCAAGGAAGTGAACAGAAGAAACATCAGCAGAAATGGTTCGAAAAGTAAAGAAGCGACTTGATCGAAAACCAAGTCGCAGTGGCCGAAAAATGGCTCGTGAGCTCGACATATCGCAATATCCCATTCCGCAAATATTGAAAAATAAGCTCGGGGCAAAACCATTGAAATTCCAAAAAATGCAAAAACTTACAGCGCAACAGAAAGAAAATAGACTCAAAAGATCTAAGGGTTGCTTCGCTTGGCCGAAAGTGGTGAACTGCCGAATTTGGTTTGGTGGTCTCCGATGAGAAAACATTCGAAAATGGATTCAGAAGAGCTAAAGTGTTGCTTCGCCTTGGCCGACAGTGGTGAACTGATGAATTTGGTTTTTTCTCTCTCCGATGAGAAAATATTCGTTGTCCAGCCGAACAAGGTAAACAAACAAAATGATCGATTTTACTTGCCAAAGAGGTCAGCTGAAAATGTGCACCCTGGGCTGGCCAGCCACCATCACTAAAGCGGCGGCCATGGTGATGGGCCGCCATAACAGCCAATTGTCGCTCTCCGCTCGTATTAATCGGCCATGGCATTCGAATAAATGCCGAATATTATCACAAAAATATTCCTGGAGGGCCTTGGGCACGCAAACATTTTGGCCGCAGACCTTGAACTCAGGACCAACAGGATTCAGCACCATCGTACTCAGCACGCACCACCCAAGAATGTTTACAAAATGAGGTTTCTCGCTTCATTTCCAGCGCACAATGGCCACCAAAATCTCCGGATACCAATCCGTTGGACTATTGTGTCTGAAGTTTTTTTGGGAAAGCAAGGTTGGCACTAAAAAATATCAAAGTGCCGATCACCTCAAGCAAGCTTTTCGCCGAAAATGGGCCAAAATACCGCAGAGCAACATTCGGGCAGCGTGTGACGGTTGTATTGGCCGTTTGAAGGCCATAATTCGTGCCAAAGGTGACCAATTCGAACAAATCTAAACTTATTTTAAAATTTGAATCTGTTTCCGACATTTTTTGCTTTCACTCAATAAAATTAAAAAAATTAAAAATCATCGCGTTTTTTATCTCACCCTGTATATGAAGGTACTAGGTGTGTGAACTGTACTATATTTGGTATGATTTTATAATGGGTGAACAGATAGTGCTTGAAATGTGAAATTTGGTATTAGAGTAGCTTTTCAAGTGTAGCTTAGACATATGGAGGTGGTTTTGATAATGTGTACTATAATTGTACGAAAAGTACTAAATGACACTAAATTGGGTATTTGGGTGAAGGGATAGAGCTGGAATCTCGAAATTTGGTATTGAGGTCTATACTGGTATTTGAAATTGAGATATGACGGTGGTTTTGGAAATGAGTACTAACATGTGTACGAAAAATACTAAATAGTACTATATTTGGTACGATTTGGTATTAGGTGAATAGATATTGGGTGATAGATGAAATCTGAAATTTGGTCAATCAGGTCGCTGTTTATGTATAGCGAATTTAGATATGGTGGTGGTTTTGAAATTGTATAGTACACATTTGTAAAAAAAGTACTAAATGGTACTAAATTTGGTATTAGGCGAAGGGATAGGGCTGGAATCCCGAAATTTAATGTTGAGGTCTCTGTTGGTATCTGCGATTGAGAATTGGCGGTGGTTTTGGAAATGCGCCCTCTTTTTGTACGAAAAGTACTAATTGGTACTATGTTTGGCATTGGGTGAAGGGATAGAGCTGGAATACCGAAATAGAAGTATACATATTACTGTCGATTTCTAGGGTTTATATATGGAGGCGATAAAATAGTATTGAATGTGTTTTCGTGGTGGATGTGTTTTCGTTGTGCAATGCTTCTTGCTAATATCCTCCTCGGTAAACGTCAAAATAAAATATTTTCATGACTATTTGGTGTAAAAGGCAAACATTTTCCCATTCTTTCAGAAAAAGCAAAATATAATTTTTTATTCTCTTACCTTATACACCCCATCGACCATTTTTGTTATTTCCTCGGACTCCATGTTGCTGCGGTTTCGTTGTTACGTTGATTATTTGAGCTGATAGTTATGATGTTTCGGATGCTTAATATTTCAACTTGCTCTGCAAAGTCAAGCGGAGGTGGATTTTAAGTTTTAACTTTTTTTTGTTCTAAATTTTCATGGAAAACTTTTTTTGGATTTTTTTTAACTTTATTTCGGCAGATTTTCTTTTTAATTTATATTTATAGTTTTATTTTTTTTTTCTCTAAAATTTAATGGAAAACTTTTTTTTTGTTTTTAATTAGATTTCGGTTGATAGTAACGTTGCTGTTGATGTAAATTGTTCTGCAAAGTCAAGTGTGGACAGATTATAAGTTTATTTTTATTTTAAATTTTTATGGATTTTTTTTATTACATTTTTTATTTTTTTATTATTTTGTAAAATGTGGTTTTTATTTTTATAAATTATTTTTTCTTTAATTTTTTTAATATTTTATAATTTTGCGATTATGGTGTTTTTTTTTTTAATTTTTGAAATAAGAGTTTTTTTAGTTATTAGTTAATGCGAGTTTTTTTTAGATTTTTTTTTATTTTTATTAATTTTAAAAATTTTATATATATCTGTATGGAAAATTTATATATTTTGGTGTATATTTTAATGTTACTGTAATTTTTTAATATATACTTTTTTGAAAATTTTTGAAAAAAAAATTATAATTTTATTTTTTTTTATTTTTAAAAAATTTTATTTAAAAATTTTTATTAAATTTTAACAATTTTATATATATTTTTTATACCCTCCACCATAGTATGGAGGTTATATTAAGTTTGTCATTCCGTTTGTAATACCTCGAACTATACATTTGAGACCCCACAAAGTATATATTCTTGGTCAGCATAAAATTCTATGTCGATTTAGCGACGTCAGTCCGTCAGCCCGTCCATCTGTTCGTCTGTAAAAATCACTGTAGCTTCCAAACGAAATGAAGTAGATTGATAAAATTTTTCTCAAAATGGCCATGTAGGTCCACGTATTGGTAAAGCCCCCATATAATTGGACCTCTCTATTTTCGGTATTTTCACGATTTTAGCGACATTATTTATTGCAATTATTTCCAATTTCGTATTTGAAGTTTGTAATAGATACTACAGCCTAAAACAGAAAATTGTCTGTGCAGCTCCATGTTTTGGTATAGCTTTCATACAACGGTACCTCCCGATATTCTGTATTTTGATGATTTTAGCGACGTTATTCAACGGAATTGTATAAAACTTGGTATTTGAAGTTCGTAGTGGATACTACAGCCTGAGACAGAAAATTGTCTATACAGGTCCACGTCTTCGTATAGCCCCCATATAACGGTTCCCTCCGATATTTGGTATTTTGATGCTTTTATCGACATTATTTACCGGAATTGTTTCAAATTTCAATTATATGCAGGTCCACGTCTTCCTATACCCCCCATGTAACTGTACCTCCCGATATTCGATATTTTCACGATTTCAGCGACATTATTTACTGGAAATGTTTTAAATTTTGTATTTGTAATTCGTAAAGGATGCTTCAGCCTATGACAGGATATTGTCTGTACAGGTCCACGTCTTCGTATAGCCCCCATATAACTTTACCTCCCGATATTCGGTATTTTGATGATTTCAGCGACATTATTCATCGGAAATGTTTCAAATTTGGTATTTGTAATTCGTAATGGATACTACAGCCTATGAAAAAATTGCGTAAGCAGGTCAAGTTTTTTTTTTTTTTTTTTGATATCTTTCAAGTTTCTTCCAAAATGGTGGAGGGTATTAAAAGTTCGGCCTGGCATAGCTTCTTTTTTATTTATTTTATTTTTATTTTATATATTCTTTGTTGGAAACATTCCGAAAATTTTTATAATTTAGTGTTTTTTTTTTAATTTTTTAATTATATTTTAGGATTTTGAGACTTTTTTATATTTTATATAACTTAAAAAAATTACATATTTTTGTTTTTATTTTGCTATTAATTGTTGTTATTATTTTATTAAATTTGTTTTCATTTATTTTTTTATTTTTATTATTTTTTTTTTGATTTTTTTTTTAAATTTGAATACTTTTTTTTTGATTTTTTGCGCTGTTTTGTTTTTATTTTTTCATTGACCATTTTTTTTTTTGTTTTAAACGTTTCTATATGTTTTTTTTTTGAAAAGTTTTGTAATTTTTTTTTTACCTTTTTTATTTATTAAAATTTAAAAATTTTATATATATACTTTTTTGGATTTTTTTCGCTGTTTGGTCTTTTTATATTTTTTTATTAACTGTTTATTTTATTAACTGTTTATTTTTATTAACTGTTTCATTTTTGTATTCTATCATTAATTGTGTTTTTATTTTTTTTTATTATTATCTTATATTTTTTTTATTTGTTAATTTTTTTTTGCAATAAAATATTAAAAAAGAAAATAAAACACTTAATAAATTATAGCCAAAAAATCACTGAGAAAAAAAGCAAATCCACTTGAAATATTTTTTTTTTCAAATTCACTTTCAATGACTCCTTCAACGAACCAACCAAAAAAAAAATCTCCTCAAATAGGAAGCCGAAAAAGTCGTGATAATTTCACTTTCTTTCAAAAAAATAAAAAAAAAACATTAACGAAAAAATACGTTTTTTTTACATGGCCGAATTTAAAGTTTGTGTCTTAAGTCTTTCGTTTTCATTTCAATACTACAACGTGGGCCAAACAAGCGGCGGCCAACAAGCAACCAACCAACCAAACAATCAACCATCCAAGCAGCCACAATACTCATCACAACTCCATAACGAAACCAGTCTCATTTCAACTTGTTGTCATTGTTTTTGTTGTTATTGTTGTGAAAAAAGGCTTCCTGGTGTTGTTGTTGTTATAATTTCATTTCATTCATGGATTTTCTTGTAAATGTTGCATTTAACATTGACTGACTGTCGGATGCCGTTTGACGATGGCGTTAATGGCCAATGTTAAGAAAGGTTAGCCTGTTGAAAGTTGATTTGATACAGAATCTCTTGCAGCCAGAGAAATGCTGGCAGAGAGAGGGAGAGAGAGTGAGAGGGAAGTGGGAGAGGAGAGTTGGTGTAACCTGTTTGGCTCTGCCATAGTATTTTGTAATCCATTTATTTTCTTTTTGACCTAGGCTATCATTTTTCATTCTCTCATTTCTCTTCTTTCTTTTGCCTCTCTTTGTGACTTTCTTTTTGAGAGTGATTTAATTTCACGCAACTGATATTTTTGTTCCCTTGTCGTTTATGTTTTTGCTGGCCCTTCAAATGGCCCACTCTAGGCTTTTGGAAATCTTTTAGACGCTTGGTTGACTTCTATGCGAGTGTGTTTGGAGTTTTTTCTCCACCATTTAACTCCAGCTGGGCTTGACAAGTAGCTGCCTAGGTTTTTTGTTGTTTAATCAATGACTGGATCGCAAAACGGTTTCCACCTCTTGCCTGCTCTTTTCATTTTTTGTCATAATATTCATAATAATTGGATCGGCATGCTTTTCTTTCACTTCCACCAGGCCAACAACAACAATTTTATGTTTTTTTGTTGCTATCTAACACGCAACAGAAACCTGGCTTTGTCACTTGGAATGTGTCACGTTTCTTGTGGTGTTTTTTTTCCGATTTTAATATATTTTTTTCCAACATTTGCCTTTCATCCATTCAGATAATGTTGCTCGAAAAGCATTTCCCGCTTTACGCCTGAGTTCAAGTTTAGGTTGTCAGCCAGCCAGCCTTACTTCTTTTATGGTGTTACGTTTTCTTGCTGCCTATTTTTTTTTCGTCAAATTGTCTTTAATTATCTGTAATTAAAATAAGAGCAAAACAAGACGTGGTTAGTTTTATGAAAAAAAAAAAAAAAAAAAAAAAAAAAAAAAACATAAAATGTTTTACATTTGAAAATGGTTTTTAAGATAAGTAAAACATGTAAATTTTTGTCGTTAATGTCAGATGAACGTGCGATGAAGATATGACAACAATTTTGTGTTTTGGTAAAAAAAAACATTAACGAAAAATGTTTAAATTTGAAAATGAAAAAAAAAATCGAAATTAAAAAAAAGTGTTAAAAAAATAAAGATACACGATTTTGAAGCTGCGATAAGGCGTTGTCTGTATTCGGAGCAAGTTTAAGCTGGAGTTTTTCAAAATCTTCAAAAATCCACGCCTAATGGTTCCCAGGAAAAATATTTTTTAAAAAATCCACGCCTAATGGTTCCCAGGAAAAATATTTTTTAAAAAATCCACGCCTAATGGTTCCCTGGAAAAATATTTTTTAAAAAATCCACGCCTCATGGTTCCCTGGAAAAATATTTTTTAAAAAATCCACGCCTAATGGTTCCCTGGAAAAATATTTTTTAAAAAATCCACGCCTAATGGTTCCCTGGAAAATATTTTTTAAAAAATCCACGCCTAATGGCTCCCAGGAAAAATATTTTTTAAAAAATCCACGCCTAATGGTTCCCTGGAAAAATATTTTTTAAAAAATCCACGCCTAATGGTTCCCTGGAAAAATATTTTTTAAAAAATCCACGCCTAATGGTTCCCTGGAAAAATATTTTTTAAAAAATCCACGCCTAATGGTTCCCTGGAAAAATATTTTTTAAAAAATCCACGCCTAATGGTTCCCAGGAAAATATTTTTTAAAAAATCCACGCCTAATGGTTCCCAGGAAAAATATTTTTTAAAAAATCCACGCCTAATGGTTCCCAGGAAAAATATTTTTAAAAAATCCACGCCTAATGGTTCCCAGGAAAAATATTTTTTAAAAAATCCACGCCTAATGGTTCCCAGGAAAAATATTTTTAAAAAATCCACGCCTAATGGTTCCCAGGAAAAATATTTTTTAAAAAATCCACGCCTAATGGTTCCCAGGAAAAATATTTTTTAAAAAATCCACGCCTAATGGTTCCCAGGAAAAATATTTTTAAAAAATCCACGCCTAATGGTTCCCAGGAAAAATATTTTTTAAAAATCCACGCCTAATGGTTCCCAGGAAAAATATTTTTAAAAAATCCACGCCTAATGGTTCCCAGGAAAAATATTTTTTAAAAAATCCACGCCTAATGGTTCCCAGGAAAAATATTTTTTAAAAAATCCACGCCTAATGGTTCCCAGGAAAAATATTTTTTAAAAAATCCACGCCTAATGGTTCCCAGGAAAAATATTTTTAAAAAAATCCACGCCTAATGGTTCCCAGGAAAAATATTTTTTAAAAAATCCACGCCTAATGGTTCCCAGGAAAAATATTTTTAAAAAATCCACGCCTAATGGTTCCCAGGAAAAATATTTTTTAAAAAAATCCACGCCTAATGGTTCCCAGGAAAAATATTTTTAAAAAATCCACGCCTAATGGTTCCCAGGAAAAATATTTTTTAAAAAATCCACGCCTAATGGTTCCCAGGAAAATATTTTTTAAAAAAATCCACGCCTAATGGTTCCCAGGAAAAATATTTTTTAAAAAATCCACGCCTAATGGTTCCCAGGAAAAATATTTTTAAAAAATCCACGCCTAATGGTTCCCAGGAAAAATATTTTTTAAAAAATCCACGCCTAATGGTTCCCAGGAAAAATATTTTTTAAAAAATCCACGCCTAATGGTTCCCAGGAAAAATATTTTTTAAAAAATCCACGCCTAATGGTTCCCAGGAAAAATATTTTTTAAAAAATCCACGCCTAATGGTTCCCAGGAAAAATAATTTTTAAAAAATCCACGCCTAATGGTTCCCAGGAAAAATATTTTTTAAAAAATCCACGCCTAATGGTTCCCAGGAAAAATATTTTTTAAAAAATCCACGCCTAATGGTTCCCAGGAAAAATATTTTTTAAAAAATCCACGCCTAATGGTTCCCAGGAAAAATATTTTTAAAAAATCCACGCCTAATGGTTCCCAGGAAAAATATTTTTTAAAAAATCCACGCCTAATGGTTCCCAGGAAAAATATTTTTTAAAAAATCCACGCCTAATGGTTCCCAGGAAAAATATTTTTTAAAAAATCCACGCCTAATGGTTCCCAGGAAAAATATTTTTAAAAAATCCACGCCTAATGGTTCCCAGGAAAAATATTTTTAAAAAATCCACGCCTAATGGTTCCCAGGAAAAATATTTTTTAAAAAATCCACGCCTAATGGTTCCCAGGAAAAATATTTTTAAAAAATCCACGCCTAATGGTTCCCAGGAAAAATATTTTTTAAAAAATCCACGCCTAATGGTTCCCAGGAAAAATATTTTTTAAAAAATCCACGCCTAATGGTTCCCAGGAAAATATTTTTTAAAAAATCCACGCCTAATGGTTCCCAGGAAAAATATTTTTTAAAAAATCCACGCCTAATGGTTCCCAGGAAAAATATTTTTTAAAAAATCCACGCCTAATGGTTCCCAGGAAAAATATTTTTTAAAAAATCCACGCCTAATGGTTCCCAGGAAAAATATTTTTTAAAAAATCCACTCCTATTGGTTGTCAGGAAAATATTTTTTTAAAAATCCACTCCTATTGGTTGTCAAGAAAAATATTTTTTAAAAAATCCACGCCTAATGGTTCCCAAAAAAATATTTTTTAAAAAATCCACGCCTATTGGTTGTCAAGAAAAATATTTTTTAAAAAATCCACGCCTATTGGTTGTCAAGAAAATATTTTTTAAAAAATCCACGCCTAATGGTTTCTAGGAAAAATATTTTTTAAAAAATCCACGCCTAATGGTTTCTAGGAAAAATATTTTTTAAAAAATCCACGCCTAATGGTTTCTAGGAAAAATATTTAAAAAAAAAAAAATCCACGCCTATTGGTTGCCAGGAAAAATATTTTTTTAAAAAATCCACGACTAATGGTTCCTAGGAAAAATAAATTTTTAAAAAATCCACGCCTATTGGTTGCCAGGAAAAATATTTTTTTAAAAAATCCACGACTAATGGTTCCTAGGAAAAATAAATTTTTAAAAAATCCACGCCTATTGGTTACCAGGAAAAATATTTTTTTAAAAAATCCACGACTAATGGTTCCTAGGAAAAATAAATTTTTAAAAAATCCACGCCTATTGGTTACCAGGAAAAATATTTTTTAAAAAATCCACGCCTAAAGGTTCCAGGAAAATATTAAAAAAAAAATCCACGCCTATTGTTTGCCAGGAAAAATAAATTTTTAAAAAATCCACGCCTATTGTTTGCCAGGAAAATATTTTTTAAAAAATCGACGCCTATTGTTTGCCAGGAAAAATATTTTTTAAAAATCCACGCCTAATGGTTGCTAGAAAAAATATTTTTTAAAAAATCCAAGCCTAATGGTTGCTAGAAAAAATATTTTTTAAAAAATCCACGCCTCATGTTTTCATGAAAAAATATTTTTTAAAAAATCCACGCCTCATGTTTTCATGAAAAAATATTTTTTAAAAAATCCACGCCTAATGGTTGCCAGGAAAAATAAATTTTTAAAAAATCCACGCCTATTGTTTGCCAGGAAAAATATTTTTTAAAAAATCCACGCCTATTGTTTGCCAGGAAAAATATTTTTTAAAAAATCCACGCCTAATGGTTGCTAGAAAAAATATTTTTTAAAAAATCCACGCCTAATGGTTGCTAGAAAAAATATTTTTTAAAAAATCCACGCCTCATGTTTTCATGAAAAATATTTTTTAAAAATCCACGCCTAATGGTTGCTAGAAAAAATATTTTTTAAAAAATCCACGCCTAATGGTTGCTAGAAAAAATATTTTTTAAAAAATCCACGCCTCATGTTTTCATGAAAAAATATTTTTTAAAAAATCCACGCCTAATGGTTCCCAGGAAAAATATTTTTTAAAAAATCCACGCCTAATGGTTGCTAGGAAAAATACTTTTTTTAAAAAATCCACGCCTAATGGTTGCTAGAAAAAATATTTTTTAAAAAATCCACGCCTAATGGTTGCTAGGAAAAATATTTTTTAAAAAATCCACGCCTAATGGTTGCTAGGAAAAATATTTTTTAAAAAATCCACGCCTAATGGTTCCCAGGAAAAATATTTTTTAAAAAATCCACGCCTAATGGTTCCCAGGAAAAATATTTTTTAAAAAATCCACGCCTAATGGTTGCTAGGAAAAATATTTTTTGAAAAATCCACGCCTAATGGTTGCTAGGAAAAATATTTTTTAAAAAATCCACGCCTAATGGTTGCTAGGAAAAATATTTTTTAAAAAATCCACGCCTAATGGTTGCTAGGAAAAAATTTTTTTAAAAAATCCACCCCTAATGGTTGCTAGGAAAAATATTTTTTAAAAAATCCACGCCTAATGGTTGCTAGGAAAAATATTTTTTAAAAAATCCACGCCTAATGGTTGCTAGGAAAAATATTTTTTAAAAAATCCACGCCTAAAAAATTACTTGAAATAATATTTTTTTAAAAAATCCACGCCTATTAATAACTTGAAAAAATATTTTTTTACAAATTCTACGCCTATTAATTACTTGAAAAAATTTTTTTTTACAAATTCCACGCCTATTAATTACTTGAAAAAATATTTTTTTTTTAAAAATCCACGCCTATTAATTACTTGAAAAAATATTTTTAAAAAAATCGATGCCTAATGGTTCCTAGGAAAATTATTTTTTAAAAAATCCACGCCTAATGAAAAATATATATATTTTATGAAAATATATATATTTTAAAATCCGCACCTCATGTTTCCTGTGAAAAAATATTTTTTTTAAAAAATCCAAGCCGTATGGTGGTTTGATTTTTTTTTAAATCCACTCCAAATGTTTCGCAATCATTGACGTCATAACATCTTTGCTCATCATCCTCCCTGCAGAGGTCATTGTACATTTTTATTTGATGAATTCCCCAAAAAGAAGGGTATTGAACGATTTGTTAGCTCACGTTTTTGACTTGATGTGGTCGCCAGCCGTAACGAATGTAATGAGAAATGATTTTGTAAAATTCGAAAAAATTATGATTTTTCACAGTACTATCCCTGTGATGTTCATCTGCCAGAATTTGATTGACTAATCCCAGCGAGACTTCAATCACGATCCCAACGAACAAAAGGATGGAAACTGACCATCTCTTGCCACTTCAAGTTGTAAATGACATTTGCATCCATGGGGAGAGGTGGGGATTCACTTTCACTAGCCTCCGAAACATCTTCATAAAGATGGGCCATTGATGTGGATTTAATTTTATGTCTTCTGTTGGAAATGAAAAAGGAAGTTGGCCAGCACTTGAAAATGTCATAACGGCTGACATATGGTGGTTATAAATAAATTGAATTATACGAGTTTGTTGTTGTTTTTTATGTTTTTTCAAACAAATGACAGATGGTGTTAATGTTTTTGCATTTATGTCGTTTTACTTCCACCAAATCTATTGTTTGTGGGGCCATGTGTTTTGAAATCGTCATAATAATGTTAAGCCGGTCTTTGTTGTTGTCATTTGAAATTTTATTAATACACTTTTTTGTATTTATTTTTTTGTTTATCCGAAGAGGCCACCGGATTAAAGAAAGTCTTATAAACGCTTGTTTTTTTAATACCAACAACAACAAAGTGTTGACTCTTTTCAGTTCATTGACTTCTACTGAGCTGTGAGCTATCTTCAAAATATGTTGCTTTTTTTTGTTTTTTTTTTTTCTTTTTTTGGCAAACCCTAAAAAGTGGAAGATCAAGCTTGTTTGCAAAGCGTACACAAGCCGATAATAAGCAGTTAAACAAAATTCAATATTTTTTTGTTATTGTTTTATGGTAAACAGTAGGAAGAGGAGAAAAGTTATTGCGGAATTGAAAAATGTGTTTAACATGAAAAAATATTCAATTCAATTTTCTGTCTTAGGCTGTAGCATCCATTACGAACTTCAAATACCAAATATGAACCAATTCGGTGAATAATGTCGCTAAAATCATGAAAATATCGAATATCGGGAGGTACCTTTATATGGGGGCTATACCAAAACGTAGACCTATATGGCCCATTTTCAATACCAAAAGTCCTGCAGATATAGTATACATTTGAGTAAAATTTTATCAATCTACTTCATTTCGTTCGAAAGCTAGAGTGATTTCCACAGACGGACTGATGGGCAGACGGACAACGCTAAATCGACATAGAATTTAATGCTGATCAAGAATATGTATACTTTGTGGAGTCTCAAATGTATAATTCGAGGTGTTACAAATGGTTTTAAATAAAAATTATTTTTAAAAAAATATCCACGAATCATGTTTCCTTAAAAAAATATTTTTAAAAAAATATCCACGAATCAAGGTTCCTTGAAAAAATATTTTTTATAAAATCCACGCCTAATGATTTCTTGGAAATTTTTTTAAATTCACGCCTAATGGTTCCTTGGATTTTTTTTAAATTCACGCCTATTGGTTGCCAGGAAAAATATTTTATAAAAAATCCACGACTATTGGTTGCCAGGAAAAATATTTTATAAAAAATCCACGCCTTTTGGTTGCCAGGAAAAATATTTTTTTAAAAGTCCACTGTTGCATTTTTAAAAAATATTTTTTTTTAAATCCAAGCCTGTTGCATTTTTAAAAAAATATATTTTTTTAAAAATCCACGCCTGTTGCCTTTTTGAAAAAATGTTTTTTTAAACCCACGCCTGTCACATTTTTAAAAAAAATAGTTTTTTTTTTAAATCCACACCTGTTGCATTTTTGCAAAAAATATTTTTTAAAGCCACGCCTATTAATTACTTCAAAAAATATTTTTTAAATCCACGCCCATTAATTACTTCAAAAAATATTTTTTTATAAAATCCACGCCTATTAATTATTTCAAAAAAGGTTTTATAAAAATCCATGCATATTTATTATTTCAAAATTTTTTTTTAAAAAATCCACGCCTATTAATTGTTTCAAAAAAGGTTTTATAAAAATCCATGCCTATTTATTATTTCAAAAAATATTTTTTTAAAAAATCCACTCCTATTAATTACTTCAAAAATTTTTTTTTTAAAAAATCCGGGATTATTAATTAATTAAAAAAATATATATTTTTTAAAAAATCCACGCCTATTAATTACTTCAATAAATATTTTTTAAAAAATCCAGGCCTATTGACTACTTAAAAAAATATATTTTTTTAAAAAATCCATGTCTATTGACTACTTCAAAAAATATTTTTTAAAAAATCCACGCCTATTGACTACTTTAAAGAATATTTCTTTAAAAAATCCACGCCTATTAATTACTTCAAAAAATATATTTTTTTAAATCCAAGCCTATTAATTACTTCAAAAAAATTTTATAAAAATTCCACGCCTATTAATTACTTCAAAAAATATTTTTTTTTTAAAAAATCCAGGTCTATTAATTACTTCAAAAAATATTTTTTTAAAAAATCCGGGTTTATTAATTACTTAAAAAAAAATATATATTTTTTTAAAATCCACGCCTATTAATTACTTCAATAAATATTTTTTAAAAAATCCAGGCCTATTGACTACTTAAAAAATATTTTTTTAAAAAATCCATGTCTATTGACTACTTCAAAAAATATTTTTTAAAAAATCCAGTCCTATTGACTACTTTAAAGAATATTTCTTTAAAAAATCCACGCCTATTAATTACATCAAAAAATATATTTTTTAAATCCAAGCCTATTAATTATTTCAAAAAATATTTTATAAAAAATCCACGCCTATTAATTACTTCAAAAATATTTTTTTAAAAATCCACGCCTATTAATTACTTCAAAAATATATATGTTTTTTTTTAAATCCAGGCCTATTAATTACTTCAAAAAATATTTTTTTAAAAATCCAGGCCTATTAATTACTTCAAAAAATATATTTTTTGAAAAACCAAGCCAATTAATTACTTCAAAAAATATTTTTTCAAACACCCCACGGCTAATGGTTTTAGATAAAAATATTTTTATCACCTTAAAAATATTTTTAAAAAATCACCTTAAAAATATTTTTAAAAAATCCTGGTCAATTCTTTGCTTCTCTTTAGACCTCATTTTTAATTTTCGTTTCCCACTGAGTTGATTATTTTATTTGGTCTCTAAAATACAAATATTCTTTCTCCCGTAACAAAAAAAAACACTGTTAAAAACTAGCCAACGGAAATTAGACACAATGAAAGTTAAGCTTTAAAATCTGCCCACAAGAAAATCACAAATCATATTTTCTGCATTCCCAACGAAATAAATCATAGTAAGCACAATTAATTGGTAGATGACTGATTAAGCCAACACCTCTCCATTAGACATAAAAATCAGGCAAGCGGCGAAAGCAAGAATTTGTTTTGCTTTTCTATTCCCCTGCTTAGTTAATTCCCAACCTAAAAAAATATAATTTTAATAATATGCCATAAATTAGTTTAAGTGTTTGCTTGCTGTCTGTGTCACTGAAATATTTGGAACAAAGACCTCAAATAACATTTTAGTTAATTTTTTGATAAAACCAAATTGCCTTCTAACAAAGCTTATTTATGTAAACATATATTAAAAAAATGTTATTTAAATACAAAAGCAATTTTAATCAGCTCAACATTTCTCCTGACCGCCTGAGGCTAATTATAGCCAACGACTGGCACTCTGGCATAGTTTTCAATAAAACGGTCAAATTTCGAAAACAACACACCAGATTGTGCATCCCATTAAAGCTGATTAGATGTTCTGGAGATCGTGATAATAACCGGTTCTTATGTCCCGCACAAAAATGTAGAACAAATGAAATTTATGTTTTGAAATCTCCATGGAAATCTCTGTGTGCTTGTGACCTGTTTAGGGTTCTTAAAATATGCACACGTTGGGGTTAAAAAACTCTATTGATTTTCTTTGGGATGACCAAGTTCTTTGTTTTTTTTTGGAAGAAATTCTTTCATTATCATTATGCATAATAAATTTTAAAGTAATTTAAAAATTATACGATATTTATGCATATTTGTGAGAGGGAATTTTCCGAAAATTTAAAAATGATATAAAAGCATCTTTCAATATGCGGGAGAAAATCTCAATCAGAGAATTGATAATTTATACAAATTATCTCCTGTACAAAAAAGTAATTCGTTAATCGAAAGACTTAAGACACAAACCTATATTGAACGTCCATTAAAAGAGTTCTCCCTTAACAGAAAATTAAGAGCGAGATTAAAGAGCAAGAAATGAAAACAATACTTCGAGAAGATGTTTGTGCCTTAAGTCTTCCGTTTCGATATGAAAAACTAATTTTTGTAAAAACCACGCCAGTTTTTTACTAGAAAAAATAATTTTTAAAAAATCCACGGCAGTTTTTTACTTGAAAAAATAATTTTTAAAAAATCCACGCCTAATGGTAGCTTGAAAAAATAATTTTTAAAGTATCCATGCCAAATGGTAACTTAGAAAAATATTTTTTTTAAAAACTCCACACTTGTTTTTTACTTAAAAGTATTATTTAAAAAATCCACGCCTCATAATTCCATGAAAAAATATTTTTTTAAAAAATCCATGCTTCATAATTCCATGAAAAATTATTTTTTCAAAAATTCACGCCTCATAATTCCATGAAAAAATATTTATTAAAAAATCCACGCCTCTTAATTCTATGAAAAAATAATTTTTAAAAAATTCACGTCTCATGATTTCTTGAAAAAATACTTTTTAAAAAATTCACGTCTCATAATTCCAAGAAAAAATATTTTTTTAAAAAATCCACGTCTCATAATTCCATGAAAAAATATTTTTTCAAAAATTCACGCCTCATAATTCCATGAAAAAATATTTTTTAAAAAATCCACGCCTCATAATTCCATGAAAAATATTTTTTAAAAAATCCACGCCTCTTAATTCTATGAAAAAATAATTTTTAAAAAATTCACGTCTCATGATTTCTTGAAAAAATACTTTTTAAAAAATTCACGTCTCATAATTCCATGAAAAAATATTTTTTCAACATTCCATACATCAGGGTTTCTTGAAAAAATATTTTTTAAAAATTCCACGTCGCAGAGTCTTTTGATAACAAATATTTTTTTAAAAAATCACCTCTAAATGGTTCCCCGAACTTGAAACCCGTCAGTAACGGCCAGTCATTTCTTAAAACCAAACCATACACCCATTGTTTTATTGAACTCTCATATTAAAAATTAAAAAAAGCCACACCCACACAAAAAAAACAACAAACCTATCAATGAGAAATTATGGTCTTCAAACGGCCAAAAGTAATAATTATGTGGCTAAATTTAAATATTTAAACACAGAAGACAAAGCAAAAGCCGTCCGTCCGTATGCAAAACAAAGTTAATGGCCATTTTGCGTTCAAATGCACAGAAAATTAATTTTATTATTTTTATGGTTTGATCAACCTTAAGTCTCTTATAATGTCTCGCTGGCTGGCTGGTTGGCTGACTCGCTATGGGTAATTGTGGCCAAGTGAAAAAAGTTTTGGTTTCACTAAAAGAAATTGTTAATTGCAATAAATGTGGCGTATATTTGTCGTAAGCAGAAAAAAAACAAACGTTGAAAATAAAAAAAGAAAAACAAAAGTGAAAATTCAAATTATTTCGCACAAAGTTTGGGGTTTCATTCTTTAAATACTTTATTGTTTTTTTTTTTTTATTAATGTTGTCATGTCTTTTTTTTTTTTTTTTTTTTTTTGAATTATTGTGGTTGCTTTATTGCAATGTAATGTTGGGGTTTTAATTTAATTTAAAACATGTTAATTTCAATAAAAAAAAATCAACAGACAACACTCTACATAAAATGAAAGTTTTATTAAGATGTTAATGGGGGAATTTAATGATTATGTCGGTAACATAACGTGAATGTCCACAAATATAAGTTTTATTTGCATAATAAATCAAAAGGCCTCATCCCTTTAACTCACACTTCATAATTAAAATGAGTTCGTGTCTTAAGTCTTTGATATGGCAATTACAAAAAAGAGAGAACCAATCCCTCTGTGAAGTCAATAGTTTGGGAGTAGTAATGAGAGAAAGAGAGAGACTCAACATTACTTACTTTATTCATTCAAAAGACTTAGGACACAAACGTGGATTTTTTAAAAAATATTTTTTGAAGTAATTAATTGGCGGGGAGTTTTTAAAAAACATTTTTTTGAAGTAATTAATTGGCGTGGTGTTTTTAAAAAATATTTTTTTATGGAACCATGAGGCCTGAATTTTTTTAAAAAATATTTTTTTGAAGTAATCAATAGGCGTGGATTTTTTAAAAATTATTTTTTTATGGAACCATGAGGCCTGGATTTTTTAAAAAATATTTTTTATGCAACCATGAGGCGTGGTTTTTTTACAAAATATTTTTTTATGGAACCATAAGGCGTGGATTTTATAAAAAATATTTTTTTATGGAACCTTGAGGCGTGTATTTTTTAAAAAATATTTTTTATGCAACCATGAGGCGTGGATTTTTAAAAAAATATTTTTTCAAGTCAAACAATAGGCGTGAAATTTTTAAAAAATATCCTTTCATAGAACCTTGAGGCTTGGATTTTTATAAAAATATTTTTCATAGAACCATGAGGTTTGGATTTTTAAAAAAATATTTTTTCATAGAACCATGAGGCTTGGATTTTGAAAAAAAAAATATTTTTCATAGAACAACGAGGCTTGGATTTTTTAAAAAATATTATTTCATGGAACCATGAGTCTTGGATATTAAATTTTTTTTTTTAATATCTTTCTTTGAACGAAGTTTCGAAGAAAATTTTTCACGGATGACTCATTATCTCAGAAACATTCTAACCTTCCATTCATTATGTAAAAATTCAAATAGAATGTGATCATAAATTGTATTTTTTTTTCGTTTTTCGAATAAATTATTCCAAAACAATTATATAAAACAATAACAGGTATTAGAAATAATTGAAATTCTTGGGCATGAAGCCGGAGGTAATGAAAGAATAAAACTAGCATATACGTAAGACTTAAGCAACAAACTGAGTGATGCAAAACAACAACAACCAAGTCGTAAGTTGTTGTGTTTTTTTTTTTCTCTTTAATTTTTATCGGTCATAAGAAATCTGCAACAACCACAATGAAGAAAAAAATCATAAAAAATTTACTCAAAATTAAAAATGCATATGAATGCCTGAAACGTTCGGGCACAAACGTAAATATAATAATCAGAACAAGACTGAAGTAAACAAACAAAAATAAATTGAGATAAATACTGTGGATGTGAAGAGGTGTGAGTGTGTGAAAAACTTCAACAAAAAAATTTGACACTGGGGTTCAAAAAAAATTTACAAAAAAAAAAAAAACTCGAACATTGGCTGATAGTTTGTGCAGTTTTTTATCTCACCCTGTGCATATAAAAAATATTTTTTCATGGAACCATGAGGCGTGGATTCTTTTAAAAATATTTTTCCAAGTTACCCTTAAGCGCAGATTTTTTAAAAAAATTTTCCATGTTACCCTTAGGCGCGGATTTTTTAAAAATATTTTTCCAAGTTAACCTTGGGCATGATTTTTATTTTAAAATATTTTTCCAAGTTACCCTTAGGCGTGGTTTTTTAAAAAAATATATTTTTTTAACTTTTCATAGGCGTGGATTTTTTAAAAAATATATATTTTTTTAACTTTTCATAGGCGTGGATTTTTTAAAAAATATTTTTTCAACTTATCCTCATGCGTGAATTTTGTAAAAAATATTTTTACTAGGAACCATAAGGCGTGGATTTTTAAAAAAATATTTTTTAGCTTATCCTCATGCGTGAATTTTTTAAAAAAATATTTTTTAGCTTATCCTCATGCGTGATTTTTTTAAAAAATATTTTTACTAGGAACCATAAGGCGTGGATTTTTAAAAAAATATTTTTTCAGCTTATCCTCATGCGTGAATTTTTTTAAAAAATATTTTTACTAGGAACCATAAGGCGTGGATTTTTAAAAAATATTTTTTCATACAACCATTAGGCGTGGATTTTTTAAAAAATATTTTTTCAGCTTATCCTCATGCGTGAATTTTTTTAAAAAATATTTTTACTAGGAACCATAAGGCGTGGATTTTTAAAAAATATTTTTTCATACAACCATTAGGCGTGGATTTTTTAAAAAATATTTTTTCGGCTTATCCTCATGCGTGAATTTTTTTAAAAAATATTTTTACTAGGAACCATAAGGCGTGGATTTTTAAAAATATTTTTTCATACAACCATTAGGCGTGGATTTTTTAAAAAATATTTTTTCATACAACCATTAGGCGTGGATTTTTTAAAAAATATTTTTTCATACAACCATTAGGCGTGGATTTTTTAAAAAATATTTTTTCATACAACCATTAGGCGTGGATTTTTTAAAAATATTTTTTCATACAACCATTAGGCGTGGATTTTTTAAAAATATTTTTTCATACAACCATTAGGCTTGGATTTTTTAAAAAATATTTTTTCATACAACCATTAGGCGTGGAATTTTTAAAAAATATTTTTTCATACAACCATTAGGCGTGGATTTTTTAAAAAATATTTTTTCAACTTATCCTCATGCGTGAATTTTTTTGAAAAATATTTTTTCAACTTATCCTCATGCGTGAATTTTTTTGAAAAATATTTTTTCAACTTATCCTCATGCGTGAATTTTTTTGAAAAATATTTTTTCAACTTATCCTGATGCGTGAATTTTTTTGAAAAATATTTTTACTAGGAACCATAAGGCGTGGATTTTTAAAAAAATATTTTTTCATACAACCATTGGATTTTTTAAAAAATATTTTTCCAAAGAACCAAGAGGCGTGAATTTTTTAAAAAAATATTTTTTCATACAACCATTGGATTTTTTAAAAAATATTTTTCCAAAGAACCAAGAGGCGTGAATTTTTTAAAAAAATATTTTTTCAAGTTACCCTTTGGCGTGGATTTTTTTAAAAATATTTTTCCAAGTTACACTTAAGCGTGGATTTTTTTAAAAATATTTTTCCAAGTTACTCTTAGGCGTTGATTTTTTAAAAAATATTTTTCCAAGTTACTCTTAGGCGTTGATTTTTTAAAAAATATTTTTTCAAGTTACCCTTAGTCGTGGACTTTTTAAAAAATATTTTTTCAAGAAACCATGAGGCGTGGATTTTTTAAAAAATATTTTTCCAGGGAGCCATGAGGCGAGGATTTTTTTTGAAAAATATTTTTCCAGGGAACCATGAGGCGTGGATTTTTTAAAAAAATATTTTTTCAAGAAACCATGAGGCCTTGATTTTTTAAAAAATATTTTTCGATTGAGCCATGAGGCGAGGATTTTTTTTTTTGAAAAATATTTTTCCAGGGAACCATGAGGCGTGAATTTTTAAAAAATATTATAAATAAGGAACCATGAACCGTGGATTTAAAAAAAAAAATATTTTTTCATGTTACCCTTAGGCCTGGATTTTTTAAAAAATATTTTTTCAAGTTACCCTTAGGCGTGGATTTTAAAAAATATATATATTTTTTTAAATTATCCTTAGGCGTGGATTTTTAAAAAATATTTTTTCAAGTTATTCTTTGGCATGGATTTTTTAATATATATTTTTTGGATGGAACCACTGTCCTCCTCCAATTAATTTGTGACACACTTTGAGGTTATTTTTGCAACAAAGAATTGTCGCATTCGTGGCTGGTTTTGTGAATGTTCTTTTCTCCTCTTACAAAAAAAAAACAACAATAACAAAAACCTGTAATCGTAAACTTTAAATTACTTGCTTATTATACGTTCTGTAGAAGATTTTTTGTTCTGTAAATTTCTTGTTGTTGTTCTTGCTGTTCTGTGACTTAAGAATCATAAAACTGTTCTCAGTATTAAGAACAAGGTAAACATCAAGTTCCACAGTTTTTTTTTTGCCTTAGAATATTTTTGCACTTGACAAAATGATTTAACATTTGACTTCAATGAATAATTGAAAATAAAAATAATTATTAACAATTATATGGAAATTCTACAGAGGTGGCGGGAAATTCAGACAAAGAATGGCTAGCATATTTTCCAAGTTACTTTCCTTGAGAAACAATTTAATTTGAAAGTTTTTGTTTTTAATTTTCTTGCATTTTTATTTTTTTGTTTTTTTTTTTTTTTCCTGAAAATAAATGTCATTAATGAAACCGGTTCTCATTCAAATAAAAAAAAAAAACTTTGTAAGAAAATTTCACAAAAAAATAAAAATTAATTAAGCAGAACAAGTTTAGCTGGGGCACTTGGTCACAGCCAGAGCCAGAATGAATATGTCAAATGAAAGTGGTTCAACAGGGGAGAGAAAACTACGGTCATGACCCCACGCTCGTGTTGAGGCGCTGTCAGTGGAAAGATTTTAAAAAATTTATAAAGAAAAGTATCAGTTGGTTTTGCCGACAGATATATTCCCCTGGGGCAATGTTTGTTTATTTAAGGCTAAGTTTTTGGATTTTGTACCAATAGAATACGAAAGCAACCAAAGTGTATTAAAAATGCGCAAAACTTCAAAAATTTGAAATAAGAGTCATTGATCAAGTACAGGACAGATGTCCCAAAGGGTTTTTGGAAATTCGAACTTTATGGTTACGAAAAGTTCTAAAATGGTACTAAATCTCTAACATGGCACCATTTGGTATTATGTGAACACGGATAGAGTTAAAAAAATGAAATTTGGTAAGAGGACCAAGGTTGGAAAATAAGTTTAATATATGAAGGTGGTCTTTGGAAATGTGTACTATGTTGTGATTCAGTGTATTCCATCTTCATAGCAGATCTTTCATTAGAAAAAATATTGGTATATGTAAAATTTCGTATTTTATGAGAGTTGGGGTTATTCAATCCGAACCGAGAACCGAATCTCATTTCACATTTTATGTGCATTTTGGTTATTCAAAATTAATTAAGCCCATGTGGTTAGGTTACCAGAATTAGTGGATCAATATACCCTATCTTCATACTAGTTCTTGTGTTGAAAAAAATATTAAGATGTGAGAACTTTGAAGACAATCGAACGTTTATTTCCTATTTTATAAGTGTTTTAATTATTCCAAAATGTTGACCCTTTGTGGGGGAGGTACTTGATACGAAATATAGAGTTTTGACCAAATCGAACATTCCCTTTGAGAGTTATCGTATGCAGCAGCCAGGCAGATAGACAGGCGGACAGACAAAAACCCCTAGATCGACTACAAATGTGAGGAAACGAATTTAGTCTTAAGAGACTTACGGTAGCAAACCGTAGTTTCGCTGAGTCACATTTTGGCCGAATCAAATATATACCCTCTCTAGCCATATGGCTGAGGTATAAAAAGTAAAAACATCTTTTTTCTATTATTAAAGAGAAAATATTTTTGAAGAGCCCAAAAATCGAGGATTTTAGAAGTATTTTTGTCAAAAGAATAAGGTAAGTAGGTCAAAAGAGCGAAATCGACTATACACACAACATATCCGATATCTTGGCTATCGGACCCCTAACAATATTGCAATCATATCCAAACAAACAGACACACGTACCTAGATCGACCCAGCTCCTTATATAGCATCCTATGCCCAGGATCAATATTTAGAGGTGTTTCAAATTTTTTCGCCCAATCACATGATGTTGTAGAATATAAAAAAATGTATACATTGTAAAAAAACAACAACCACGCGAGTTTTAACTAAACTTGGGAGATAAAAAAAAACACGGGTTTTCGGTTTGAATGACATTACAAAAGTGAGTTTATTGATTTAATATTAGTTTTAAAGTTAACTAACTAAACAAAGAAAAAAATGAAAATATACTTATGCTATAGATTTCAATGGAAATATGACCTAAGCAAAAGAAAGAAGAAATAGGTCATACTAAAAATTTAATTGTAAAATTATTGATTGATATGTGTTTTGGATTAAAGAGATTCTTAAGAATTAAAGTAAGCAATTTATTGTGTGACCTATATTTAGTTATATTGACTTATACGTATAAATATAGAGTGTAAAGAGAAAATGGAAAGTCTAAATAAGCAAATTATTCTATAACTACATATCTTATTGCTAGATCAGCGATCTGTTTGAGTGCTGAGTGGTGTGGGTGACGAAACTGTGATCTGCCCTCTTCGGTTTTGGTGGTGGTTCTACGGCAATGGCTGTTGTTGTTGTTGATAGTATAGGTGTCGTAACTCGCGTCATTTAACACAATATTTTCAAGTGATCCAACAGATGAGGACTTTTAAAAAATATTTTTTAAACTCCCATTTAGCGTCGAAATTGGGAAAAAAACTTGAAAGTCCCAATAATGGCTGATTTATAACAAAATATATTTTTTTAAGTTAAAATTCTCACTATTTACACGTTTGTGTCTTTAGCAGCGGTGCTCAAGAAAAAATTTCTCTTCCCAGTCAAATTTCTCTTTGCTTATTTAAATCAAGAACAAAACAGTATTAAATTATTGTTTATACAAATATTTTTTATCCATTTGCTTTATAAATTTTTTTTGGCAAACATTAATGTTAAAAAACAATTAAAAAGAATTGTAAAATATAAAAAAAACTGAATTTTATTTTTCCCTTAAATTATCTCTTTTTTCGACTCATGTTCTAGAACACGCTGGTCTTTAGTCATCGATCTCATCAATTTGAGCTCTTCACCTAGGTGTATTTTCTCTCTCCCGCTCTCTGTGCATTGAAGTCGATATTTGTCAACAAAGTTTGTGTCTTAAGTCTTTTGATTACATCTTTCAGTTAAAAATTCAAGTTTGTGTCTTAAGTCATCGATCTCACACCCCATCTCACATTCCATGTCGCATCCATGAGCATATTCCTTATTTTTCTTACTATCTCTTTGACTCTCTCTCTCTCTCTCTCTCTCCCTCCCCTAATGCATATCAAAGGTTCATTGTTAATAAAGTTTGTGTCTTAAGTCTTTTGATTACTGTTCTCAAGTCACATCAATGAGAATATTCGTCATCAATCTCATTCTCTCTCTCTCTTCCTTCCTTTCTAAATCCCACTCAATGCATTTCAACGTTTCAATGTAAATAAGGTTTGTTTCCTAAGTCTTTTGATTACGTTTCAAGTCATTTCCATGAGAATGGTGAAGAGGTACTTCATTTGAGCCCTCTCATGAGTGGTACAGAAATGGGAGAGAGAAAGTGGGAGAAAATAAATCTTTCTCTTCCAATTCATTGCATTTTTATACCCTCCACCGTAAATAGTATGGAGGCTATATGAAGTTTGTCATTCCGTTTGTAACTCATCGAAATAATAATTTTAGACCCAACAAAGTATATATATTCTTGATCAGCGTAAAATGCTAAGACGATTTAGCCCATTCTGTCCGTCCGTCTGTCCGTCTGTTGTAATCACGCTTGAGTCGAAATAAATAAAGATAGGGAGCTAAAATTGTACACCGATCTGTCTTTTGTGTGCAGGCAGTTCAAGTTCGAAGATGGGCTATATCGTGCATAATATTATATAGCCCCCATATAACGGGACCCTCGATATTTGGTATTTTGATAATTTTAGCCACATTTTTCAATGGAATTGTCTGAAATTCTACAGAAGGAATTCTTTGTGAGTACTTTATCCCCTGAAAGAGAATTTTCTATATAGGTCCATGACATCTTATAGCCCCCATATAACGGTGTCCCCGATATTTGTTATTTTGATGATTTTAGCCACAATTTCCAATAAAATTGTCTGAAATTCTACACAAGGAGTTCCATCTGAGTACTTTACCCCCTGGAAGAGATTTGTCTATATAGAGGTCCATGATATCGTATATCCCTTATATTACGAATCCTCCCGATATTCGATATTTTGATAATTGTAGCCAAATTTTTCAATGGAATTATCTGAAAATCCGCACAAGGAGTTTCTTGTGAGTACTTTATCCCCTGGAAGAAAATTACCAATATCGGTCTACGATATCTTATAGCCCCCATATTATGGTACCCCCCGATATTGGGTATTTTGACGATTTTAGTTATATTTTTTAATTGAATTGTCTGAAATTTTACGCAAGGAATTCTTTGTGAATAGTTAGCCCCCTGAAAGAGAATTGTCTATTTGGGTCCACGATATCTTATAGCCCCCATATAACGGTACCCCCGGTTATTCGGTATTTCAACGATTTTAGCCACATATTTCAATGGAATTGTCTGAAACTCTGCACAAGGAGTTCTTCATAAGTACTTTACCCCCTAAAAGAGAATTGTCCATACAGCTTTATGTTTTGGTATAGCCCTCATACAACGATACCTCCCGATATTCGGTATTTTGACAATTTAAGCGGCATTATTCACAGGAATTGTTTCAAATTTCGTATTTGAAGTTCGTAATGGGTACTACCACCTATGACGGAAAATTGTCTATGCAGGTCCATGTCTTCGTATAGCTACCATACAACGATACTTCCCTTTACTCGGTATTTTGATGATTTTAGCGACATTATTCACCGGATTTGTTTCAAATTTCGTATTTGAAGTTCGTAATGAGTACTTCAGACTAAGACAGAAAATTGTCTATGTAGGTCCATGTCTTCGTATAGCCCCCATATAAGGGCACCTTCCGATATACGGTATTTTGATGATATTAACGACTTTATTCACCGGAATTGCGTCAAATCTCGTATTTGAAGTTCGTAATGGGTACTACAACCTATGACGGAAAATCATCTATGCAGGCCTACGTTTTCGTATAGCCACCAGACAACGTACCTCGTTTTATTCGGCATTTTTATGATATTAACGACATTATTCACCGGAAGTGTTTCAAATTTCGTATTTGAAGTTCGTAATGGGTACTACCACCTATGACGTAAAATTGTCTATGCCGGTCCACGTCTTCGTATAGCCACCATTCAACTGTACCTCCCTTTATTCGATATTTTGATGATATTAACGACATTATTCACCGGAGTTGTTTCAAATTTCGTATTTGAAGTTCGTCATGGGTACTTCAGACTAAGACAGAAAATTGTCTATGTAGGTCCACGTCTTTGTATGGCCACCATACAACGGTACGTCTCTTTATTCGATATTTTGATGATTTTACCGTCATTATTCACCGGAATTGTTTTAAATTTCGTATTTGAAGTTCGTAATGGGTACTACAGACTAAGACAGAAAATTGTCTGTGCAGGTCCACGCCTTCGTATAGCCCCCATATAAGGACACCTTCCGATATACGGTATTTTGACGATTTTAGCGACATTATTCACCGGAATTGTTTTAAATTTCATATTTGAAATTCGGAATCATTACTACAACCTATGAGGGAAAATTGTCTGTGCAGGTCCACGCCTTCGTACAGCCACCATACAACGGTACCTCCCATTATTCGGTATTTTGATGATATTAGAGACATTTATCACCGGAATCGTTTCAAATTTGGTATTTGAAATTCGTAATGGGTACTTCAACCTATGACGGAAAATTGTCTGTGCAGGTCCACGTCTTGGTATAGCCCCCATACAATTGTACCTTCTTATATTCGGTATTTTGATGATTTTAGCGACATTATTCACCGGATTTGTTTCAAATTTTGTATTTGAAGTTCGCAATGGATACTAAAGCTTAAGACAGAAAATTGTCTGTGCAGGTCTACGTCTTCGTATAGCCCCCATACAATTGTACCTGCTGATATTCGGTATTTTGATGATTTTAGCGACATTATTCACCGGATTTGTTTCAAATTTCGTATTCGAAGTTCGTAATGGGTACTACAACATATGACGGAAAATTGTCTGTGCAGGTCCACGTCTTCGTATAGCCCCCATATAAGGGCACCTTCCGATATACGGCATTTTGACGATTTTAGCGACATTATTCACCGGAATTGTTTTAAATTTCATATTTGAAGTTCGGAATCATTACTACAGCCTATGACAGAAAATTGTTTGTGCAGGTCTACATCTTCGTATAGCCCCCATATAAGGGCACCTTCCGATATACGGTATTTTGATGATATTAGTGACATTATTCACCGGAATTGTTTTAAATTTCATATTTGAAGTTCGGAATCGTTGCTACAGCCTATTATTACTTATCCAGTATCACGTCTTCGTATGGCCCCCATATAAAGGTTTTCATTTGACCGGAATTTTTCCAGAATTTTTTTTTTGTAATTTAAGTTTAATTTTAAAATTTTTCAAGTTCCTTCCAAATGGTGGAGAGTATAAAAAGTTCGGCCCGTCTGAACTTAGCTGCTTTTTGACTTTTTCTATTGCAAATGAAGTTTGGGTCTTAAGTCTTTTGATTTTAAGTAATAAATTGAAGTTTACTCAAGTGAAGCCAACCCCTTAAAATAATTTTATTTTTCTCAGAGAGAGAGAGAGAGAGAGAGAGAATAAGTTCTCTTTGATTATTTTTATTGAATATAATATTCTCTTTCGAAATCCATGTAACATTTTGGCTTAGACTTTTCACTTTTATTCAATTGCTAAATTGTCTAAGCAAAAATAGCAAAAAAAAAAAAACTTGGAAACCTGTTCAGCATACTTTAGAAGCCTGCTATGCCTTGTGCGGATCCATTGACTTTAGCCAACAGACACCATAAATCTATGTCTAGCATAAATAACAAAAAAAAAGAAACGACTGAATTTAACTACAATTCTAAGTGCAAGTGGGTTGGGTGACAGAAAGACATAGAGACAGTCACACAAAGAACCAACAAAGAGACAGACAGACAAACAGAAAAAACAATCAGCCAACATAAATTGTTTTAAAGGCCCTGCAATCTCTCACCATTTGCGCCTAATCTAAAATGATGAGTAGCAAACAACACCATGGCCATGATTTTTTCTTCTTCTTTTTTTTTGCCATTTGTAATGTGGCGCTCTAGGAGGCCAACTGCGTTCAAGAGGATCTACAATTCAGGTAATCAAAAACGTTTTTTGACAAGTGACGCCAACGTAGGCTATGCCATAGAAAGACAAAAGACAACAGGCCAGGCAATTCTTTAAGAATTTCCACAAATTGTCTACACCCATTTGTGTTCCAAAGAAATGCGATGGCATATTATGATGGAGTGTGCTTGGGAGACCCACAAGGAATGCCAGCGATTATCTAAATAAAGCTATTAATTTTGCGAAAAAGGAATTGCAATTTATTTAAATCGGCCTTTTTTTTGGTGCCAGAGGTATGTAGATTGTTTGTTCTATTCAGAATATTTTATTTCAAAGAAACCCCCTCTCCCCCTTCTCTCTCTTTCTCTTTTTAAATAACTCAAGCCACTCTGCAATTTAATCTCATCCCAATTATTTCCTAGTTTAGATTTTTTCCAAGCATCTCTTGCTTTTGCTACCTCCATAACTTGTGACGTTTTTATAATGGCATAACAACAACAACAAAACAACAAATTTATTTTTATTACTTTTTAATTTCTTTCTTTTAGCCATGTTTTAGTTTGGTGTAGATTGCCAAGGTTTTTCGGAGTTTCAGTTGTCGGGTTTTTTTTTTATTTCGTGGGCACGCAAATGTTTGTGTCTTAAGTCTTTTGTTTGGAATGATGTTAAAACTACATGTTTTTCTATTTTTATTATTTTTTCACCATTTTGCCTTGGCTGGCCTTAGTGATAATCTCAGAAAAAGTCTTAAATTACTTTAAAATTGTGGCTAATAAAAATTTAATTTGTTAATTATTCTATTTCATTCTATTGGAGCCATGATCTTTTAGATAATTTGACAAATTGGGGCAATTATTTCCAAGCTAGATATTATGCGAACAGATTAGGGTTGGTCGGCAACCTTTTGTGAAATTTGATGAAGAATATTTTTTCCATTGACATCATGGCCAGAAAATTACGTTTTATTCACGATTTGGGTCGATTTGGGGAATTACATGAAAATTGACCAAAAAAAAAAAAATATACCAAAATTGGAGGATACATTTTAGGGACTCAGGCTATATTTAGAGACTAGTTTTATTTGGGAGCTTATAGTGAAATTTGGTGGAGAAGATTTTCTCTTTTGGAAGCATCTACAAAAACTTTCAAATATTGGGCGAAATAATCACCAAATCGAGGTGGGACACAAAGAAACCAATAATTTTAAGTTGCTTCTTTAAACCCTAAAATACCTCTAATAGTACAAAATGCAAACACTCCTTTAAGGATCTCTTGTAGTTGAAAACACATGGTAAAATTTGATAAAGAATATTTTTTCCATTGACATCATTGACCGAAAATTATGTTTTCTGGGGGTTTTGGGTCGATTTGAGGAGTAACATGAAATTTGACCCAAAAAATGTTATACCAAAATTGGGGGACAATTTTTAGAGACTAGTCATCTTTAGGGCCTCATGGTGAAATATGTTGAGGATTATATTTTCTCTTGGAAGCATCTACCAAAACTTTCAAATAATGCGCGAAATAGCCACCAAATCGAGGAAGGACCAAAATAAACCAACAGTGTTAATTTGCTCCTTTAAACCCTAAAATATCTCCAATTTTACAAAATGTAAACAGCCATTTAAAGACCTCTTGTAGTTGAAAACACATAGTGAAATTTGGTGAAGAATATTTTTTCCATTGACATCATGCCCTGAAAATTAAGTTTTCTGCGAGTTTTGGGTCAATTTGGGATATTACATGAAAATTGACCAAAAATTTGTATACCAAAATTGGATAACAGATTTTAGAGACTTAGGCTATATTTAGAGACAAGTCTTCTTTAGGGACTCATAGTGAAATCTGGTGAGGAACATATTTTCTCTTGGAAGCACCAACCAAAACTTTCAAATAAGGGGCGAAATTACGACCAAATCAAGAAATACCCAAAATTAAACAACGTTTCCACAGATAACACAATATTTCCACTGAATGTTCAAATATCTAACATAGAATTACAGTTTTCTTGTGTTTGGCAACCCACAGTGAAATTTAAAAAGGAATATTTTTGCCATTGACACCAGCCATCTAAAATGAGAACTTCTTGGAATTTTGGGTCAATTTAGGGAATTAAATGAAATTTGACCTGAAAATGTTTATGCCAAATTTTTGAGGTTAATTTTTAGGGACTTGTGCTATATTTAGAGCTAGCCTTCTTCAGCGACTCATAGTGAAATTTTATATAGAGTATTTTTTCCTCTAGAAGAAATACGCCAAAATACCATAAAGTGGGGCAGATTGGCCCCGAATTGACAAAATGCCCAAAATTAACAAAGAGTATTCACGTTCTTCACTGAAACCCTAAATTTCTTCATATATTTCAAGGATATCGTTTACATTTACAGATTTATTGTGTTTGGTGACTCATAGTGAAATTTTATGAGGAAAATTTCTTTCATTAGCATCATACGCCTAAAGTAAAGTTTTCTTAGCATTTTGGACCAATTTTGGCAATTTAATGAAATTTGCCCAATCATTAATTAAAAATATGTGTGTACAATATTTAGGGTCTTAGAACATATTTAGAGTTTAGTAACCTTCTACGACCCACAGCCAAATTTAGTGCAGAATATCTTTTCTTTTAGATGATTTTACCAAAAAGTCCATATAATGGGCAAAATTGCCACAAAATCGAAAAAGGACCAAAATTAATCCTTATTTTTTTTTTTTTGTTATACACCTAAATTGCGACTGGTATTTCAAAGATATCTAACATATCTGCAGATTTTTAATATTAAATAACCTACAGTGAAATTTGATGAGGAATATTTTCTCCCTTAGCCTCATCCGCCTAAAATAGAGTTTTCTTGGTATTTTGGACCAATTTGTGGAATTACATGAAATTTGCCAAAAAAAATCGTATACCAAAATTTAAGGTTAATTTTTAAGGACTTGTGTTATATTTAAAGATAAGTTCTCTTTAGTAAACTAAAGTGGAATTTAGTGAAAAATACTTCTTCCTTTAGAAACTAAGCCCTAGATTTCCATATAATGAGAGATTGGCCCAAAATCAAAAAATGTCCAAAATGAATCCACAATTTTTAATTCTTTGTTATATACCTCAATTGCAAGTGATATTTCAAAAATATCTGACATATCTGCAGATTTTTGATATTCAGTAACCTACAGTGAACTTTGATGAGGAATATTTTCGCCCTTGGTCTCATCCACCTAAAATAAAGTTTTCTTGGTATTTTTGACCAATTTATGGAATTATATGAAATTGGCCCAAAAAATTCTTTTACCAAAATTTAAGGTTAAAAATTTCTAATACCAAAATTTAAGGTTAATTTTTAAGGACTTGTGTTATATTCAGAGGTAAGTTTGCTTCAGTGACCTATGGTGAAATTTAGTGAAGAAAAATTCTTTCTTTAGAAGTAACTCCCTAAACCACCATATAATGAAAGAAATTGACCCAAAATCAAAAAATGTCCAAAATTAATCCACATTTCTTATTTTCTTTGGTATACGCCTACATTACAAAGGTATTTGATAAATCCACATAAGTCCGTCCTGAGGTAACCCATAGTGAAATTTTATGAGGAATATTTTCTTCCTTGGCCTTATCTACCTAAAATAAAGTTTTCTTGGTTTTTTGGACCAATTTGTGGAGTTATATGAAATTTGACCAAAAAAAAAGACTTATACCAAAATTAGAGGTCAAATTTTATGGACTTGTGTTATATTTAGAGATAAGTCTTCTTCTGTAACCTATAGAGTAATTTAATGAAGAACACTTTTTCCTTTAGAAGTAACTCCCTCAAGTTTTATAGAATAGGAGAAATTGAGCCAAAATCAAAAAATGTCCAAAATTAACCCACCTTTTTTAGATTCTTTGTTTTACGCATACATTACAAAGGTATCTGATGAATTAACATTATTCCATCCAGAGGTAACCCAAAGTGAAATTTTATAGGGAATTTTTTTTCTATTAGTTTCATATGCCTAAAATAAGGATTTCTTTGCATTTTGGATGAATTTATGGAATTATATGAAATTGGCCCAAAAAATTTTTATACCAAAATTTATGGTTAATTTTTAAGGACTTGTGATAATTTAGAGATAAGGTTTCTTCAGTAACCTAAAGTGCAATTTAATGAAGAACACTTCTTCCTTTAGAATCAACGCCCTAAATCCCCATATAATGGGAAAAATTGGCCCAAAATCCCCATATAGTGGGAAAAATTAGCCCAAAATCAAAAAAATCCCAAAATTAACCCACTTTTTTATTTTCTTTGTTTTACGTCTATTTTTAAAGGTATCTGATAAATTCATATAATTCCGTTCTGAGGTAACCCATAGTGAAATTTTATGAGGAATATTTTTTCCCTTAGCCTCATCCGCCTAAAATAGAATTTCTTGGAATTTCGACCAAATTGTGAAATTATATAAAATTTGCCCAAAAAATTCTTATACCAAAATTAAAGGTTAATTTTTAAGGACTTGTGCTACATTTAGAGGTAAGTCTTCTTCAGTGACCTGTAGTGTAATTTAGTGAAGAATACTTCTTCCTTTAGACACAACGCCCTAAACCTCCATATAATAGGAGAAATTGACCCAAAATCGAAAAATGTCCAAAACTAACCCACATTTTTTATTTTCTTTGTTATACACCTAAGTTACAAAAATATCTGATATATCCACATATTTTCTTCCTGAAGTAACCCATAGTGAAATTTTATGGGGAATATTTTCTGCCTTAGTACCACCTACTTAAAATAGAGTTTTCTTGATATTCTGGGCCCATTTTAAAAAGTATAAAAAATTCTCCCAAAAAAAAAATGTTGGCCCAAAATTTGAGGTTAATTTTTATGGACTCAGGTGATGTCTAGAGACATTTCGTCTTCATCGACTCATAGTGAAATTTTATGGAGAGTATTTTTCCATTAACACTATATATCTAAACTGTCGATTTTTGGGTCAAATTGGCCCAAAGCTAAAAAAGTTATAAAAAAGAGAATACCAACATTTGAGGCTAGTTTTTTTCTGAACCCATGTTTTATCTGGTGATATGTCGTTGTCAGCAACTTATAGTGAAATTTGGCGGAGAATATTTTTTCCTTTAACACCATAGGCCCAAAGTGATGATTTGTGGGACAATTTGGCCCAAAATGAGAAAAAGTCCCAAAATTGACCAAATTTTTTTATTACAAACTTTCCTGAATATTATTTTTATGACCACAAAAAATTGAAATATTGTATGAAATCTTGAAAATACTGGAAGATTAGTGTTAACTATCTTTCCCCTGAAATTTCTGTGTACCCCATTCCCCTGGTGCTGTTTTTGTTGTGTAATGAACTTTGTACTTACCACACATTCCATAAGCCCACAATCTGCAAATAAGAAAAAAAATTGGAAAATTTATTAAAAATTTAATTCGAATATTTTTTCCATGTCACAATTCTTGTCTTGTCAATAATAATTTAACACAAAAATAATTTAATTAAATGATCTTACATATTTCCCCAACAAATTTCATTGAATTCAACGACAACGATTGCTCTCAATTTTTCTCGGTTAGCAATTGATTGGCAATAAATTCGTCTATTTTATATTCCGCCACTTGTCGACGACGGATGCTGGACCGAAATATTCGCATGTTGGCATGCCAATGGAAAACATGCTGAGGATATTGTAATTCATAAACAAACAAATAATTTTGTTTTTGGAATATTAGTCGCCGCCATAGAGTCGTTTGAGAATTCATCGAGTTTGTTGTCTAAGTCTTTCGTTTACAGCAATGTTTACACACATTGAGAGGTGACTTTGATTTTGGGAGAAAAAAATGAGAGCAATGCCGTTAACCAACAATGACAGCGTGGGTAGCGATATTGTGGAAATGGGAAAAATGTTTTAATGGAAATTATTAAAATTAATCATTTTTAATATTAAAAATTAATAATTAATTAATTAAAATTAATAATTAAATAAATTTTTTATAAAGAACTTGAAAAAAAAATTTACCAAATCCCCGATTTGTCGGGGTTCTTTAAAAAAAATGTTTTTAAAAACACCAAATAGGTTGTGTACTTGAAAAAAATATTTCAAAACCTCCACCATTTTTTGGAGATTGAAAAAAATATTTTTGAAAAAACTTCAGTTTTTTGGACATTAAAAAACTATATTTAAAAATAGTCCAAATTTCGTCTGGGTACTTTAAAAAAATATTTTCAAAAATTCCAAATAAGTTGAGAAATTAAAAAAAAAAATAATTTGAAAACCTCCACCTTTTTTGAAGATTCAAAAAAAAAATATTTTTGAAAAATTCCACATCTTTGGACTTAAAAAAATATTTTTTAAAAATCCCCGTTTCGTCTAGGTACTTAAAAAATTATTTTTAAAAAGTCCAAATAAATTGAGAACTTGAAAAAAATATTTTGAAAACCTCCAACTTTTTTTAGGGATTTAATTTTTTTTTTGAAAAATTCCGCTTTTTTGAACTGTAAAAAAATATTTTTTAAAAATCCCCGTTTTGTCTAGGTATTTAAAAAATTATTTTTAAAAAGTCCAAATAAATTGAGAACTTGAAAAAAATATTTTGAAATCCTCAACCTCAAAGTTTAAAAAAGTATTTTTAAAAAATTCCGCATTTTTACTTTAAAAACTAAAATATTTTTAAAAAATCCCCGTTTCGTCTAGGTACTTAAAAAATTATTTTTATATAGTCCATATAAGTTGAGAACTTAAAAAAAATATTTTAAAAACCTCCACCTTTTTTGGAGATTCAAAAAATATCTTTGAAAAATTTCACATTTTTGGACATAAAAAATATTTTTAAAAAATCCCCATTTCATCTGGGTCCTTTAAAAAAATTATTTTTAAAAAGTCCTAATATATTGAGTACTTGAAAAAAATATTTTGAAAACCTCCACCTTTTTTTTGAAGATTAAAAAAAAATATTTTTGAAAAATTTCGCCATAAAGGCCATAATTTTTAAATTTTTTGTTTTTAAAATTTCATTGAATTTAAAAAAAAAAAAACAAAAAATGTAAGAATGTTGGCGTTTGATTTTGTTGCAAATTTTTTAACTCACCCTGTACTCGACTTTTGTTGCTCAACATTTTTTTTCAATTCTCAAATCAATTCCATTTTTTATTTTTCATTAAAATAATAATAAAATATTTTCGAATTTCCGACATTTGTTTGCTTTAAAGGCCATAATTTTTACATTTCTTGTTTTTAAAATTTCATTGAATTTAAAAAAAAAAACAAAAAATGCAAAAATTTTGGCGTTTGACTTTGCTGCAGATATTTTCATCTCGATTTTTGTTATTCAAAAAATTTTTTCAATTCTCAAATCAATTCCTTTTTATATTTTTCAGTAAAAAAAATTATCAAATATTTTCGAACTTCCCAATTTTTTTTTTAATTTTTTCTCTTTGAAAATTGCAAATTAAAACTGGTTTTCCATAACCAAAGGAAAAAACACTTAGGCCCCCATGCAAAAAAAAAAAATACTTTGGAAAAATATGCAGGCTGATGTTGAAATCTTTTGCTATGTGGGTTTGGTGGATTGCTGTTGGTGGTGTTTTGAGGTTTATGGTTTGTTTTTTTTTTTTTTTTTTTGATTTTAATTGATTGTTTTAGTTGGTCTTTGCTTTAAGGCAGCATAAAGCCAGAGAAAAACCTAAAAAAGACAACAGCATTTTTTGAGGCAAACAAGTGTTTTTCTTGTTTTAAAAGCCATTTGACCAAGCATAAGGAAAATTTAAAATTGGTTTTTCTCCACAGGAAAATAAAATTGAATTTTAAAGTGATTTTTTTGGAATTTAAAAGTGCTTAGGCATGGCTGTTTTTCATTTCAGTTTTTGTAATCTCCTCACTTACATTTTCATTTTTTGTCTTTGATAACATTTTTTTTTAAGAAAAAAAAAATATTTTTTGCTGAAATATTTTGTTAAAGTTTATGGCCACCATTGCCATCGATAGCGAAAATTTAAGCTTCAAAGAGCTTCAAACAAAAACTTGTTTCGGTTAAGTAATTAGAAATATTTGTATAATGAAATGGTTGGATGGTTGGTCGGACAGGAAATGAAGATTATGGCCCACCCCGTTATGGCCAACATTAACAACCTGTCAAAGAAAGCCATGGCTAAAAATAAAAAAATAAAAATCAAACACAAGGGGAGTTTGCAATTTTTCACAACAATTTGTCATAACAAACAAGTGTGAGGAAAAACAACAACAACAACAAACAAAACTGGTCATGAAATTATTGGTTCCTGCTTTTTTCCTCGACTGGTGACAAGGTAAAGTTTGCCATTTGAAACACTGTTTATTGATTTGTTAAAAAAAGCAAAATGAAATGAAGAATGCCATGCAATTTCCTGGTTCATTAAAAAAGAAGACATTCAGCTATAAAAAAAATGTAAACATTAAAGGATTGCACATCAAGTTAGTGAGAAAATCAACAAAAACTTTCTCTTTTTTTGGGAAAATAAAAAAACAACACCTCACATAATTTTCATGTAGATTTTATGAACTCTTTTTATGGTGACATTTATTTTAGTTAGGAAAAAATATTGTACTAATGAAAATTATGAATTTCTTTACATTTTTCTTTGATTTAAGAGAAAACCCCCCACTGCAGTTCTCTCCACATCAATGAGAACAGTTCTAATTAAAAGAGAACACAACTGAGTTGTCGTGCAATGAGAAAAAAGGTAAGCAATCAAACGACTTAAGACACAAACATCAATGAGGGAATTCAATACAGGATTCTCTGAGAGGTAATTATTTGTAAAATATTTCTCTTCTAGAAGAGATATATTACAGAAGAGTTTCAAATGTCTTACAAGAAGGCAGAGAGCAGACATTATCAAAAGACTTAAGGCACAAACTTGTAACTTTTCCAAAAAAAAAAACAAAAAAAAAAACAAAAAATATTCCAAACAAAAAATATTTTTAAAAAATCCACGATTGCTGGGTAATTGAGAAAAATATTTTTAAAAAATCCACGTTTGTTGGGTAATTGAAAAAAATATTTTTAAAAAATCCACGTTTGCTGGGTAATTGAGAAAAATATTTTTAAAAAATCCACGTTTGCTGGGTAATTCAGAAAAATATTTTCAAAAAATCCACGTTTGCTGGGTAATTGAAAAAAATATTTTTAAAAAATCCACGTTTGCTGGGTAATTGAGAAAAATATTTTTTAAAATATTCACATTTAAGGAAAATAAAAAAAATATTTTTAAAAAATCCAGGTTTAAGAAGAAATTGAAAAAAAATATAAAAAATCCACTTTTACTGGGTTATTGAAAAAAGTATTTTTAACAAATCAACGTTTGCTGAATAATTGAAAAAAATATTTTTAAAAAATCCACATTGAAAGGAAAATTGAAAAAAATTGAAAAAAATCTAAGTTTTGTTGAGTGTTTTGTTGTATGTTATAACAAATTCAAGTTTTTTGAGTACTTAATAAATGTTTTTTAAATAAAATTCAAGTTTGTAATGTGCCCGAAAAAAATATTTTTTTAAATATCCAGGTTTGTTAAGTATTTAAAAACAGTTTTTTTTTCAAAAAAATCCGTATTTGTGGAGTACTTCAAACAAATATTTTTAAAATTTTTTTTTTTTTAATATTGTTGAAAAAAAAATGTTCTTAAAAAAAAATCACGTTTTTTCTGGGTACTTGAAAAAATATTTTTATATAATTTTTTAGTCTGTGTATTTGAAAAAAATCTGCGCTTTGTCTAGGTCCTATAAAAATTTATGGAGAACTCTATATATTGATATTATTTTTATATAATATACTATTTTGAGGGAAAATATTTTAAAAATCCTTATTTGCTGGATAATTGAGAAAAATATTTCTAAAAATCCGAATTTGGGGAACATTTTTTTTTTATTGAAAAGAAAGTAGTTTAATTGAAAAAAATTAAATTTTTTTTAAATTAAAAAAATTAATTCATCTTTTTTTAGATTGGAAAAAAATAATTTAAATGAAATAAAAATATACATTACCTAATTGATAACATTTTTATACCCTCAGCCATATGGCTAGAGAAGGTATATGTCATTTGATACAGCCAAAACGTGCTTCATCAAAATAACGGCTTAAGACTCTAGGTCTCTTTGAACCAAATCCGTTTTAGGACATTTGGAGTCAATATAGCCATGTCCGTCCGTCTGCCTGGTGCGCACGATAACTCTCGAAGGTAGTATCCGGTTTGGTCCAAACTTGGCTCATCGTAATATTATTATCAAACTTAGATCGAGTTCAGAGATGGACAATATCGGTCCACTCCCTCTGGTACCTCCCCCACAAAAGGTCAAAGAAAATTTTTTACTGCACAGAGAGAGATAGGATAATCCAAATTTGCTCCAACTTTGCAAATCCTTATATTTCACCTCCCCCACAAAGGGTCAAAATTTTGAATAATTACAATTCTTATAAAATGTGATGTAAGAGTGCAATAGTCTTCAAATTACACATATCACAATATTTTTGATAGATTGAGTTCTGGCGTGAAGTTGGAATATATCGGTCCACTCCTTCTGGTATCTTCCTCACAAAGGGTCAAAATTTTGAATATCCATGAAGCTCATAGAACGCGAAATTATCATCCGATTTCACTTAAACTTGGTATATCTCCATATTTCCATTAACACAAGATCTGTTATAAAAATGGGAGGGATCGAACCATTTCTTCAGGTACCTCCCCCACAAAGCGTCAATCTTTCGAATAACCGAAACGATCGTAAAATCCGAAATAAGCATCCGATTCTCTCCATATTTCACACATCCCATTATTTCTACTAACACAATATTCGCTGTGAAGATGAGATATATCGGTTCACTCCTTCAGGTACCTCCCCCACAAAGGGTAAGAATTTTGAGCATCTATAAAGCTCATAAAACGCGAAATTATCATCCGATTGCACTTAGACTTGGTATATCTCCATATTTCCATTAACACAAGATCTGTTATAAAAATGGGAGGGATAGAACCATTTCTTCAGGTACCTCCCCCACCAAGGGTCAAAATTTTGAATAGTCAAAACGCTCAAAGAAAGCAAAATAAGCATCCGATTCTCTTCAAATTCTACACATCCCAATATTTTTAATAACCCAAGGTTTGGTGTGAAAATGGGATACATCGGTCCACTCCTTCTGGTACCTCCCCCACAAAGGGTAAGAATTTTTAGCATCTATGAAGCTCATAAAACGCTAAATTAGCATCCGATTCCATTCAAACTTGGCACATCTCAATATTTCTGTCAATAAAAGATCTGTTATAAAAATGGTAGAGATCGGACTATTCCTTCTAGTACCTCCCCCACAAAGGGTCAAAGTTTCGAATAACCGAAACGATTATAAAATCCGAAATAAGCAACCGGTTCTCTTCATAGTTTACACATCCCATTATTTATACTTACACAAGGTCTGCTGTGAAGATGGAATATATCGGTCCACTCCTTCAGGTACCTCCCCCTCATAGGGTCCAAGAATTTCAAAAAACAAAACGCTCAAAGAAAGCGAAATAGGCATTCAACTCTCTTCAAATTTCACACATCCAAATATATTTGCTGACGCAGGATCTCTTGTAAGGATGACACATATATCTGCGAACCCCCTTCTGGTACCTCACCCATAAAGGTTTATAGTTTACCTCACTTTTATCTATTTATAACTTTCGAAACAAATCGGCGATTCTTTAGGACTTGCTATGTATTAATATGTCGCTTAAGCAAAAATCTGATACAAATATGAAATTTATCGAAATTTAAGATTTCGCATAAAATTGGATATAAAAGTTCGATTTCCTTCAAATTTTACCCATAACAAAATTTTTATCTGTATTAGATGAAGTATGAAAATGGATTTCTTCGGTCCGCTATATCTGTTGCCTCGCGCATATATCCACATGTTCCAAAAATCTACAAAAATCTCATATAAAGTATAGGAAGTAGTCGATATAATCCAAATCTGGCACGTTGTAATATTTATATAAGTCTTAGGTCCAATACGAATTGGGAAAAAATTTGGCCAACTGCTTCGACACCACTCCCATAAAAACCCCCATAACTAAAGGCTGGGTGTACACATCTATCGCCAAAACAGACTGATACTATTTTACTTGTTATACCAACATTTGAGGTTTGATTCAAGGGACTTGTTCGAAATCTAGTTATAATTCAACTTAACTTAATATTCAGTATCTAATTTTTACGGAACCCCATTTCTGAAAAAAAAAATATTAAAAAATATATTTAAAAAAAATCAATCTAAATTTTTCTAACCTGTACTACCCCAATAATCTAAATATTTACCTCCGGAAAATTCTGATTATTCTGTCTTTTTTCTAATTTTCAAATTGCACCATTCAAACTATGTTTGGAATTTTAATCAGATACACTGGCTGGCGGCCTGGCAGTGTTGGGAAATTATTATTCATTAGCACTTACTTGAATGGTTAAGAGACAAACACACACATGCACACACACTCAGCTACATATGTGAACCACTTGCCATAAATATTTTTCTCATTTATATAACGAAAAATTCCTTTTCATTGCAATTTTTCATTTCAATGAACATTACAACGATTAAGCACTCGAGATAAAAAGAAAACAACAACAAGATGACAATGTGAGTAGAAGGAGAGACAACAAAAAAGACGCTGTGAGTCTGAGGAATTGGCCAATTCCACTGGCTGGTTGGCTATTTTGCAAACGGTCCAGCAGGCTGTCCAATCAAATGGTTGGTTTGCCAAATCAACAGCCATAGAGGCAAGCATCCAGCAGCTACCATGCCACCTAGCTAGCCAAACCATCCAGCACGGGTCATAGATTGCCAAGAAAACATGTAGACAATGGCAAACAAGTCACAAATTACCACATGCACACACACACACGGACAGACGGACACACACGCACACTAGCTTACTCACTCTCGAAGCTAATAATAATAAATAAATGTTAATTAAAGCGGAATAAATGTTGAATTGGACAAGAAATAACAAACAGCATCATAATTGTCAATGTGGCCAACAAAAGCAATTGATCTGTTGCGTTATGAGTTGTATTCAACTCCCTCTCCTACTCCTCCCCCTCTACTCCAACATTGCCATTACATTGTGATAGTTGTAATTCCTTGTAAATACATTTAATTGCAGACATTTTAACGGATTTTAACAACAATATTGTGAAGGAGGGGGGAGGAGGGTGACAATTAAAAAAAAAACAACTAAAATAATTAAGAGCGTGTAACCTAAAAAAAATCGAGTAATGCAACTAGGACAGGTGGAAATTGGGCACAGTCTTACGCAGTATTTTTTTGGAATTTGGGGTATTTTTTAATAGTTTTTGGGGAATTTTTCGAAACATTTTTGGAATTTTTTAATTTTTTTTTTTTGGTATTTCATAACGAATTTTTAATGGATTTTTAAATAATTTTTCTGCAATTTTTAGAAAAATTTTGTGGAATTTTTCGAAAGATTTTTTTTTTTTTTTTGATTTTTTGGTATTTCATATTTTCAGTTTTTTTTTTTTTCATTTCAACGCAATTTTAGAATATTTTTAATTTTTTTAGTTACTTTTTCTGCAATTTTGAACAAATTGTTGATGATATTCTCGTATTTTTAGGGGGATTCATCTTTGTAATACCATTTAAAACATTTAGAGAATTTTTAAGGACTTTTTTTGAAATTTCAGAACTTTGTCCCAAAAATCTTTGCTTTCGAGCGATGCTGTGAATGGAGAAAATATTCCCTATAAAATTTCACTATAGGTCTCTTCAGACAACATTTTGCTAAATATAACAAAATTCCGAAAAACGTAACCTCAAATATTGGCATAAAATTTTTAGGTGGAAAATTTTATAAAATTTCTAAAAATTGGCCCAAAATCCCAAGAAAACGTCATTTTAGGCAAATAGTGGCAATGGAGAAATTATTCTCCTTCGGAATTCACTATAGGTCCCTTAAGACAACTTATTGCTAATTGTAGCCCAAGACCTTTAAATTTAACCTCAAATTTTGGTATAAAATTTAGTTGGGGAAATTTTATTTATTTTCATTTCTTGACTTTTCGCGATTTGATGGCATTATGTCGTAAAAATCTTGATTTTCGAGAGATGGTCTCAGTGGGAAAAATATTCCCCTTAAAATTTTACTTTAGATCTCTTCAGACAACTTTTTGCTAGATATAACAAAAGTCCGAAAAACTTAACCTCAAATGTTAGTATAAGACATGTATGGAGAAATTTTATATATTTCCATTAATTGGCCGAAAATCGCAAGAAAACGTCATGTTAGGCAAATATTGTCTATGGAGAAATTGTTCTGCATCAAAATTCACTATAGGTCTCTCCAGACGACTTTTTACTAGATATAACAGAAGTCAGAAAAACTTAACCTCACATTTTGGTGTAAAAAGTTATGGGGAAACTTAATATTTGTTCTATTAATTGACCCAAAATCCCAAGAAAACGTCATTTTAGGCAAAAAGTGGCAATGGAGAAATTATTCTCCTTCAGAATTCACTATAGGTCCCTTAAGACAACTTATTGCTAAATATAGCCCAAGATCTTTAAATTTAACCTCAAATTTTGGTATAAATTTGAATTGAATAAATGTTATTTCCTCATTTCTTGACTTGAAGCTCTGTTTTGTGACATTTTTTTTCAAAAAATCTTCATTTTCGAGAGATAGTGTCAATGGGAAATATATTTCTCTTCAGACGACTTTTTGCTAGATATAGCCCAAGTCCTAGAAATTTAACCTAAAATTTTGGTATAAAATTAAATTGGGGAAATAAAATTTAGTTCCTCATTTCTTGACTTTTTACGATTTGGAGGCATTTTGTCCTAAAAATCTTCGTTTTCGAAAAATGCTGTGAATGGAGAAAATATTCTTCATAAAATTTCACTATCGGTCTCTTCAGATGACTTTTTGCTAGATATAACAGAAGTCAGAAAAAACTTAACCTCAAATTTTGGAATAAAAAAGTAATGGGGGAAATTTTGTAAAATTTCAACAAATTAGCCCAAAATCCCAAGAAAACGTGATTTTAGGCAAATAGTGGTAATGAAGAAATTATTCCCCTTCAGAATTCACTATAGGTCCCTTAAGACAACTTATTGCTAAATATAGCCCAAGTCCTTGAAATTTAACCTCAAATTTTGATACAAAATTGAATTGGGGAAATTTTATTTAGTTCCTCATTTCCTAACTTTTTACGATTTGGTGGCATTTTGTCCTAAAAATCTTCATTTTCGAGAAATGATGTGAATGAGGAAAATATTCCCCATAAAATTTTACTATAGGTCTCTTCAGACAACTTTTTGCTAGATATAACAAAAGTCGGAAAAATTTCACCTCAAATTTTTGAATAAAAAAGTAATAGTTCCTCTATTACTGTAAATTTCCACAAATTGGCCCAAATTCCTAAGACAATGTCTTTTTAGGCAAATAGTGTCAATGGAAAAATTATTCTGCTTCAAAATTCACTATAGGTCCCTTAAGACAACTTATTGCTAAATATAGCCCAAGTCCCTTAAATGTTACCTAAATGTTGGTATAAAATTGAATTGAGAAAATGTTATTAAGTTCCTCATTTCATGACTTTTTACGATTTGACCGCATTTTTTCCCAAAAATCTTAATTTTCGAGAGATGATGTTAATGGAGAAAATATTTCCCATAAAATTTTACTATAGATCTCTCCAGACAACTTTTTGCTAGATATAACAAAAGTCCGAAAAACTTAACCTCAAATTCTTGAATAAGAAAGTAATGGAGGAAATTTTGTAAAATTTCCACAAATTGGTCCAAAATCCCAAGAAAACGTCATTTTAGGCTAATAATGGCAATAGAGAAATTATTCTGCATCAAAATTTACTATAGGTCCCTTAAGACAGCTCATTGTTAAATATATCCCAAGTCCTCGAAATTTAACCTCAAATTATGGTAGAAAATTGAATTGGGGAAATTTTATATAGTTCCCCATTTCATGACTTTTTACAATTTGGTGGCATTTTGTCCATAAAATCTTCATTTCCGACAGATGATGTAAATAGAGAAAATATTCCTCATAAAATTTCACTATAGATCTCTTCAGACCACTTTTTGCTAAATATAACAGAAGTCCGAAAAACTTAACCTCAAATTTTGGTATACAAATTTTATGGGGGAAATTTTATAAAATGTCCCCAAATTGGCCCAAAATCCCAAGAAAACGTCATTTTAGGTAATTGGTGTCAATGGAGAAATTATTCTGCATCAAAATTTACTATAGGTCCTTTAAGACAACTTATTGCTAAATATAACCCAAGTCCTTGTAATGTAACCTCATATTTTGGTATACAATTTAATTGGGGAAATGTTATTTAGTTTGCGATTTTGTGGCATTTTGTCCCAAAAATCTTCACTTTCGAGAGATGATGTCAATGGAAAAAATATTCCCCATAAAATTTCGCTACAGGTCTCTTCAGACGACTTTTGGCTAGATATAACAAAAGTCCGAAAAATTTAACCTCAAATTTTGGTATAAAATATGATTTGGGGAAATATAATTTAGTTTTTTTTTTCTCGACTTTTTACGTTTTGGTTGCATTTTGTCCCAAAAATATTCATTCTGGAGCAATGCTGTGAATGGAGAAAATATTCCCCATAAAACTTCACTATAGGTCTCTTCAGACGACTTTTTGCTAGATATAACAAAAGTCCGGAAAACTTAACCTCAAATTTTGGTATACAAATTTTATGGGGGATATTTTATAAAAATTCCATTAATTGACCGAAAATCCCAAGAAAACGTCATTTTAAGCAAATAGTGGCAATGGAGAAATTATTCTGCATCAAAATTCACTATAGGTCCCTTAAGACAACTTATTGCTAAATATAGCTCAAGACCTTTAAATTTAACCTCAAATTTTGATATAAAATTGAATTGGGGAAATTTTATTTAGTTCCTCATTTCATGACGTTTTTTTATTTGGTGGCATTTTGTCCCAAAAATCTTCATTTTCGAGAAATGATGTGAATGAAGAAAATATTCCCTATAAAATTTCACTATAGGTCTCTTCAGACGATTTTTTGCTAGATATAACAAAAGTCCGGATAACTTAACCTCAAATTTTGGTATACAAATTTTATGGGGGAAATTTTGTAAAATTTCCACAAATTGGCCCAAATTCCCAAGACAATGTCATTTTAGGCAAATAGTGTCAATGGAAAAATTATTCTCCTTCAAAATTTACTATAAGTCTCTTAAGACAACTTATTGCTAAATATAGCCCAAGATCTTTAAATTTAACCTCAAATTTTGGTATAAAATTGAATTGGGGAAATGTTATTTAGTTCCTTATTTGTTGACTTTTTGCGATTTGGTGGCATTTTGTCCCAAAAATATTCATTTTCGAGCAATTCTGTGAATGTAGAAAATATTCCTCATAAAATTTCACTATAGGTCTCTTCAGACGACTTTTTGCTAGATATAACAAAAGTCCGGACAATTTAACCTCAAATATTGGCATACAAATTTTAGAGGGGAAATTTTTTAAAAATTTCCACAAATTGGCCCAAAATCCCAAGAAAACGCCATTTTAGGCAAATAGTGGCAATGGTGAAATTATTCTGCATCAAAATTCACTATAGGTCTCTTCAGACAACTTATTGCTGAATATAGCCCAAGACCTTTCAATTTAACCTCAAATTTTGGTATAAAATTGAATTGGGGAAATTTAATTTAGTTCTTCATTTCTTGACTTTTTGCGATTTGGTGGCATTTTGTGCCAAAAATCTTCATTTTCGACAGATGATGTAAATTGAGAAAATATTCCTCATAAAATTTCACTACAGATCTCTTCAGACGACTTTTTGCTAGGTATATCAAAAGACCGAATAACTTAACCTCAAATATTGGCATAACAATTTTAGAGGGGACATTTTATAAAATTTCCACAAATTGGCCCAAAATCCCAAGAAAACGTAATTTTAGGCAAATAGTGTCAATGGAGAAATTATTCTGCATCAAAATTTACTATAGGTTCCTTAAGACGTCCCATGGCTAGATATAGCCCATAATTCATAACATAATTTTCACAGCAGCATCATTATTTTTACAGCTGGAAAAATAAAAATAAATGCCAAGAATATTTAAAGTTTCTCCAAACAAATCAGGGTTATTTGGCTTAAAACTTCTTTCCATGTAGTAACACACTGCACTGCAGGATAGCAATTTATTTTTTAAGATTTTCTTTTATCTTCCTCTTTTCTGAAAAATATTTTATAAATGGGTAGTAATGTGCAAAAATAAATTAGAAAAATATTGATTATCTACATCAGGTGTTTTCCATATAAAAAATAACCGCCAAAGAGCTGTCACGTTTTCTTTGTTTTTTCAGGGTGTATAAAATTTATATTTTTAATTTATTTTTTTGTTATTGTTGTGAGTTCTTTTTTTCTCTCCAATCAAAGAAACAATTTTGCTACCGTTTTGCAAGAAAAAAAAAATAAAACAATATACCCCAAGTCAACCGACAACTTTCAATATCTTAAGAAGGTGGTGGTGGTGTTGGTGATGGTGAGGCCAAAAGACAGAATATAAATTTATAACAATGCCGCCGACAACATACATAGATTAGAGCGTTGTGATACTGCGCAGTAGCACAATGGAGGTTATGTTACAATATATTTTAAGAAAACAAGGCATATCAGAAATAAAAGAACAACAAAATCATGGAAATAAAAAAAATTCATAAATTTTGAGAAATGGGTTATTCGTCTCTATTAGAGGCAATATCTCCTTTTAAACTTTATTTTTGAGGGCTGTTGTCAAGGAGAAAAATATTCGCCATCGAATTCCACTATGAGTCCACAAACACAAGAAATCTATAGCTATAGCATATATCAGGGAAATATCGGTTCAAATATGAATATATATTTTTCATGTTCATTTGTTAGTCTTTTTGATTTTGGCCGTGTAGGCCCGCAAAACTTCATTTTCAGGGGGTAGTGTCAAGGAGAAAATTATTCCTCATCAAATTCTGCTATAGGTTCATAAACACTGGAAATCTGTTGCTATAATATATATCAGGGAAATATCGGTTCAAATAGGGCTATTTATTTCTTACGTTTAAATTTCTGTATTTTTGGTCTATTTGGTAGTTGTCTCAGTTTCCCCCTCTCTGTCCCTGTAAATATCATTTTTCGGGGGTTGGTGTCAAGAGAGAAAATATTCTCTATCAAATTTCACTATGGGTTGCCAAGCAAAAGAAATTTGTAACTATGATCAATGTCTGGAAAATTTAGGTTTAGGTTGGATTTGGATTATTTTCGTAGGTATTCAAAACTTGGCCACCCTACCCCTGTAAAATTAATTTTTGAGGGGTGTTGCAAACAAGGGAACTATTCCTCATTAAATTTCACAAAAAATTCTATAGAATATTCGTCCAAATGTCTCAATTTTTGTCCCTTTTCCCTTACCCTGATGGAGAAAGTTTCAAATGGCGCCCAATCAAAGCTCCAAGTACTTTCCTAATTGCCAAAATTCCTGCCATCAAAAATAGCTTTTGCATGATATTTTCAATTTCAATAATCTCAGCTGTGACTCCATACAAGCACCTGCGGTAACACCTTCTTTTATACAAATCAATTTTTTGTCGTTTTGTGTTTTTTCTTTCGACTTCATCAAAGCAAAAACAATTACAAATTTCTTAAACTTCAAAAATTCCATTAAAAAGGCTTAAGGCCAAACACACACACACAAGCATGCTCTCCGTCGAATTCATGTTAGTTAGTTAGTTAGTTATTAAAGAAAAAACTCAAAATTCAAAGAAACAAAAATTGAAAAAAAAAACTCGCCACTTTCGCATATTTTTGCGCTAAGCGTCTAATCGGCCAAAAATTGAGTGCCGTTTTCAGTAGTTATCTCTTGAGCTGGTGTTTTATTTTGTGAAGTGGTATCATTAATGTTTGCAAACAGCCAACGATTATTTTTCTCAACTTGCCGGCCAAGCTGAGCCATTAGCCACAGACTCAGAGACTCTTTGGCCGCCTCAGACCACAGCAAATCGACCAAAATTGGACTTTTATTTCATTTTTTTTTTCAATTCCAATTTTATTTTTCTATAACAAGACCATAACAAATTTACTTTCAGTTTTATTTTTCAATAAAAATTGGTAACGAACTCTCACAGACACACACACATACACCAAACATGCCTGGAATTGGCATTTGAGTTCAACATTTGTAGATGGAGTGGGTATCTCGAAAGAAACAAAGTTGAAATTTATGTGGAGATTTTTCGGTATGAGAATGAATACATATGTCGGTAATGGTTATTTGTGTGCGGACATACAAAAATACACATTCACATATGTACATGTGTACTTGTGTATAGACAGCTGTAATAGAATTGCAAAGTGTGGATCTGAAGACAAAGTAGAAGGAAATACTTTTTTTTTGGAAATATATGAAATTGGTATTGATTTTTTCTTGGCATGTGTAACAGATAGCAACTTTAGGGTTTTGGAGACCCATAGTGAAATTTACTGTAGAATATCTTCTTCTTTACAACCATACTCCTAGAATGAGGATTTCATGGAGGAATAGGTGCAATTTGCAAAGAGCAACAAATTAGCCCCAAAAAGTACAATATGCCCATATTGACACCTATATTTTCCAGATCTATATCATATCTACAGATTTTGTTTGTACGGGAACCCATAATGAAATTTGATGTAGAATACTTTCTCCATTGACAGTGCTGCCCTAAATTGAAGTTTTGAGGGAGATTTGAGCCAAATTTAAAAAATGCCCAAATTTAATAAAACCTTAAATTTTTTGGATATATACCGAATTGCTTTCAATGTTTTCTTGGTATCTGCTATATATACCGATTTTTGTTATTAGGAGACTTATAGTGAAATTTGATGCAGAATATTTTCTTCCTTACAACTATGCTTCTAAAATGGCAGTATGATGATCAAGAGAACCAATTTTCATAGAGCTACATAATAAACCCCCAAAAATTGATTATGCCCAAATTGACACCGATTTTTTATGGATATATAATATAGCTACAGATTTTGTTTGTTCGGGAACCTATAATGAAATTTGATGTAGAGCACATTCTTCATTGACATCACTCCTCTAAATTGAAGTTTTGTGGAACATTTGGGTCAAATTCAAAAAATGACCAAAAATTAATAATACCTTGGATTTTTTGTATATATACCAAATTGTTTTCAATGTTTTCTTGGTATCTGCTACATATACTGATTTTTGTTATTCGGAAACCTATACCGAAATTTGATGCAGAATATTTTCTTCCTCATAACAATCCTTCTAAAATGGCAGTATGATGATCAACAGAACCAATTTTCATAGAGCTACATAAATAACCCCAAAAATGGACTATACCCAAATTCATACCGATTTTTTATGGATATATAATATAGCTACCGATTTTGTTTGTTCGCGTACCTATAGTGAAATTTTATGTACCACATTTTCTCTTTTGAAGTAACTCCTCTAAATTGAAGTTTTGTGATGTATTTGGGTCAAATTCAAAAAATGTCCAAAAATTAATAAAACTTTGATTTTTTGGATTTTTATCAAAATGCTGTAGATGATTTCTTGGTATCTGCTATATATATCGATTTCCGGTGTTTGAAAACCCATAGTGAAATTTGATGCAGAATATTTTCTTCCTTATAACTATCCTTGTAAAATGGGAGTATGATGATCAACAGAACCAATTTTCATAGAGCTACATAATAAACCTCCAAAAATTGATTATGCCCAAATTGATACAGATATTTTTCGAATATATAATAAAGCTACAGATTTTGGTTGTTCGCGAAGCCATAGTGAAATTTGGTGTACAACACTTTCTCCATTGACTCTAGTGCCCTAAATTGAAATTTTGTGGAACATTTAGGCCAAATTCGAAAAATGTCCAAAAATTATTGAAAACCAGAAAATTTTGGACATTTACCAATTTGGCCTTGATTTTCCCTTGTATGTGTTATATTAATCGATTTTTGTTATTCGGAAACCCATAGTGAAATTTGATGTAGGATATTTACTTCTTTACAATCACATCCCTAAATTGGGATTTAGTGGTTCTATTGGACCAATTTTGCAAAATCTGCAAAATAAAGTAAAAAATTACACTATACCGATATTGATGGCTATATTTTCCGGATATATATTTTAGGTACAGATTTACCTTATTTGGAAACAGATAATGAAATTCAGTGTACAACAATTTATTCATTATTACTACTACCCTAAATTGTATTATTAAGCGACATTTTGGGTCAAATTCCAGAAATGTCCAAAATAAATAAAACCTGTAATTTTTATAATTATTTACAATTTAAATTGATATTTCCTTTTTTATATATTATGTCTACCGATTTTTGATATTTGGAAACCCATAGTGAAATTTGATGCAGAACATTATCTTCCTTACAATTATAGACCTAAAAGTGAGATTTAGTCGCTCAATTGGACCAAAATTCAAATATCAGTGAAATGAAGCCAAAAATACCACTATACCTAACCTGAGGGCTATATTTCCGAGGAAATGCAGTATCCACAGATTTTCTTTGTTTGGAAACCCATAATGAATTTTGGTTTTGAAAACTTTTTCCACTGACACCATCTACCTAAAATCAATACTTAAGGAAAAATTGGACCGAATTTAAAAAACGTCCATAATTAATTACTTTTCCCATTTTTTGGATACATACCAATTTCGTACCAATGCTTTCTTTATATGTGTTATATATACCGATTTTTGTTATTTAGAGACCCATAGTGAAATTTGATTTAGAATATTTTTTCCCCTGGGGTCTTGCTCGTATAGTAAAGTCTTGATGAAAATTGAGGCCAATTTTTAAAGAGCAGCAAAATGTACCCAATATTTGGGGTTTACTCAATTTGACCCGATATTTTCGGGATATATATTATTGCTACACATTTCCCTTGTTTTGGAACTTATAATGAAATTCGACGAAGAATATTTCTTCTATTGACACTACATCCCTAAATTGAAGTATTGTGGTAAATTGGGACAAATTTAATAATTATCCGAATTTTGCTGAAAATTAACATTTTAGGATACATACCATTTCTGTATTGATATTTTTCCTTATGCATATTATACCTAGAGATTTCTTTTGTTTGCAGACCCTTAGTATAATTTTCTGTAGAATATTTTTTCTTCCGACACCCATCTCCTAAAATTAATTATTGGCCAAATATTAGACCAAATTTAAAAAACGTCCAAAATTAATTACTAACAGCGTTTCTTGCAAATGTGCCAACTTAGTGTTGAGGTTTTCTTAGTATATACTATCCCTATCGATTTGTGTTATTTAGAGACCCATAGTAAAATTTGATGAAGAATATTTCTTCCATTGACATTACTCCCCTATTTTGAAGTACTGGGGAAAAACCGACCAAATAAAAAAAAAAATCCAAAATTTTCTAAAAATTACAATTTTTGGGTTAGATACCACTTTTGTATTGATAATTTTCTTTATTCATACTATAGCTAGAGAATACTTTTGTGTGAGGACCCTTAGTAAAATTTTATGTAAAATAATAAGTCTTTTGACAACTATCTCCTAAAATCAGTTATTCAGTGAATATTAGACCAAATTAAGAAATTGTCCAAAATTAATTACTAACAACATTTCTTGCATATATGCCACAATAGAATTGAATTTTTCTTGATATATATTATCTCTATCGATTTTTGTTATTTACAGACCTATAGTAGAATTTGATGCAGAATATTTGTTCCATTGACATCACTTCCCTAATTTGAAGTATTGAGGAAAAACCGACCAAATTAAAAAAATATTCCCAAATTTTCTAAAAATGACAATTTTTGGGTTAGATGCCACTTTTGTATTGATCATTTTCCTTATACATATTATAGCTAGAGATTTCTTTTGTTTGCAGGCCCTTAGTAGAATTTGCTGTAGAATATTTTTTCTTTTGACATCCATCTCCTAAAACCAATTATTGAGGGAATATTAGACCAAATTATGAAATCGCCCCAAATTAATTACTAACAGCGTTTCTTGCAAATGTGCCAAATTTGTGTTGAGGTTTTCTTAGTATATACTATCCCTACCGATTTGTGTTATTTAGAGACCCATAGTGGAATTTGATGAAGAATATTTCTTTCATTGACATCACTCCTCTAAATTGAAGTGTTGAGGAAAAATCGACCAAATTAAAAAAAAATTCCCAAATTTTCTAAAAATGACAATTTTTAGGTTAAATACCACTTTTGTATTGCTAATTTTCCTTATACATCTTACAGCTAGAGATGTCTTTTGTTTGCAGACCCTTAGTAGAATTTGCTATAGAATATTTTTTCTTTTAACACTAATCTCCTAAAATCAATTTTTCAGCGAATATTGGACAAAATTTTAAAAAACGTCCAAAATTTATTACTAACAGCATATCTTGCAAATGTACCAATTTAGTGTTGAGGTTTTCTAAATATATACTATCCCTAGCGATTTGTTTTATTTAGATACCTATAGTGAAATTTGATGAGGAATATTTTCTCTTTTGTCATCAACCTCCTAAAATGAAATGGTGAGGGAAAATTAGGCCGAATTCGAAAAACGTTCAAAATTGACTAAAAAATTACTTCTTGGAATAAACAACAATTTTTTATTGATATTTTTCCTGATATATATTACATCTACAAATTTCTTTTGTTTGGAGACCCCAAATGAAATTCGATGCAGAATATTTCCTCCCTTTACATCACCCCCCTAAAATGACGTTTTGGGGGGTCTACAAGGCCATGTTTTAAAACCCCTGTCGCAATGAATCATCATTCTAGCATCGAAAAGTACAGTCTGTCTAAGCCATCAAGAATCCACAATTATGTCACGTTTCAAATTGCATTCTTCAGGTCGTTATTGAGAGCAAAAAAAAAAAAAACAACTCCACATAGTTGAACAACAATGCATTGTAAGCGCATGCGCAAATGCGCAATAAAATTATTTTCAATTTCTATGGAATTCTTTGTTGCTGTCGAAGCATTTTATGCTTAATTTGAGCCAGCCAAGCAAACAGATAAATGAAATTGTTCACTTAAGTGTAAGTGTGTGTGTGTCTATTTGCCCCCCGGTTGGTCGGTCGGTCCATCCATCCACTAAACCACAGTTTTCAGATGAATTCAATTTGTATTCATTGAATATGAATTGCTTGACTTGAACAAGTAAATATCAAACGTTGCGGTCCGAAGTTGTTGTTCCAAACGGCTGTAAGATGTTTAAGTGAGGAGCGCATTCTTTTCAAGTCGCTACTCCCTCACACCCCCCTCCCGGACATGTACAACACCTGAACTTAGAATACTCAACAATGATGTACGCTTAGATTGAAAGGCATTTGCCAAGGTCACTTTGCTTTGGATGCTGGCGGTATGGAGTGTCTTATGGCAATCGGTAATCACCATCGTCATTGAATTCGATTCAAAGTGAGTTATTGGAATGTGTTTATTTTTGTGTTCTGGGGGTTTTCAATATTCATGATTATTTTTGTATTTTAATAATTCTATTTTAATTTTTTCAAAACAAAGTCGAGTTCCTCTTTGCAAAAATCAAAAATTCAAATATTTTGAAAAATAAAATGTAGCGGATGTTTTCTCAAAGTAAATGAATAATTCATGGTTGTTTTTTTTTTCTTTGGCACACTTGAATAAATCACAAAAGTTGTGGATGATGAATTTTCTGGCTGATTTCATTGCAAAAAAACACAACACATGTTCGGAGATCATAATGGTCATCATTACAATTTCTCCTATTCGAAAACCCCTTTCCCCTTCCTCCCTCCCTAAGGCTCCATCCTTCGACCACTCACCATCAATCATCGCCGGTAAAACGTTGATTAAACCCCGATTGTTAGTGGCAAATTCCCACACTTGTTTTTGCATGTTATCGCAACGCTTAGTGGCCGGCTTGACTGCATGAATGTCGGAGCGAAAGGTTTTTCGGCTTTATGCGGTTTATTTATTTTTTTTTACCATTCCCGTCTGCCATTTATCAGAAAAATTTTCAATTTCTTTTAATGGCCACACTTGAACTTTTTTTTTTGTTTTTGGCCTGCCTATATGCCTCGAAGTTTAACTTTCGATTTTTTTTGGATGTGTGGAGGCGTATGTAATGATCGTGGATGAGTACAGTGGATTAACAATGGATGCAATATAAATCGGTTTAGGAAGATACTTGAATTAGTATTAAGAGGACTCATGGAGGCATTATACACATCATAGATACATTATACACGTTATCTGGGTACTACAGATACACTGCATACGTTTTATAGGTAACATAGATACAATATCCTGCCAAAAATACATTATCCACACTATTTAGATACAAAAGATACATTATCCGGGCCATCTATATACTCTAGATATAGAACACTAGCCATAGATACATTATCCAAGTTATTCAGATAACAAAGATATATTATACACAACATAGATACATTATCCAAGCTGGTCAGATACTTTAGATAATTAATCCATATTATAATACACATTATTCACTTTCCATGGGTAGCATAGATACAATATCCATGCCATATATACATGATTCACGTTGTATAGGTAACATAGATACAATATCCATGCCATAGATACATTATCCACATTATTAAGATATAAAAGATGCATTATCCTTGTCATTTATATAGTATAGACACAGAATACTAGCCATAGATACATTATCCACGTTATCTAGATACCGTAGATACATTATCCACATCATAGATACATTATCCACGTTATCTAGATACCGTAGATATATTATCCACATCATAGATACATTATCCACATTATTTAGATGCCGTAGATACTTTTTCCACATTCCCTAGATACCATAGATACATTATCCACGTTATCTAGATACCGTAGATAAATTATCTACATCATAGGTACATTATCCATGTTCCCTAGATACCATAGATACATTATCCACGTCATAGATACATTATCCACATTATCTTGATACCGTAGATACATTATCCACATTATTTAGATACCGTAGATACTTTATCCACGTTCTCTAAATACCATAGATACATTATCCACGTTATCTAGATACCGTAGATACATTATCCACATCATAGATACATTATCCACGTTATCTAGATACCGTAGATATATTATCCACATCATAGATACATTATCCACATTATTTAGATGCCGTAGATACTTTTTCCACATTCCCTAGATACCATAGATACATTATCCACGTTATCTAGATACCGTAGATAAATTATCTACATCATAGGTACATTATCCATGTTCCCTAGATACCATAGATACATTATCCACGTCATAGATACATTATTCACATTATCTTGATACCGTAGATACATTATCCACATTATTTAGATACCGTAGATACTTTATCCACGTTCTCTAAATACCATAGATACATTATCCACGTTATCTAGGTACCGTAGATACATTATCCACATCATAGATACATTATTCAAGATGAGCAGATACTTTAGATACTCAATCCATATCATAGATACATTATCCACGTTATCTAGATACCGTAGATACTTTTTCCACGATCCCTAGATACCATAGATACATTATCCACGTTATCAAGATACCGTAGATACATTATCCACATCATAGGTACATTATCCACGTTATCTAGATACCGTAGATACATTACCCACATCATAGATATATTATCTACGTTGTCTAGATACCGTAGATACATTATCCAGATTATTTAGATACCGTAGATACTTTTTCCACGTTCCCTAGATCCATAGATACATTATTCACGTTATCTAGATACCGTAGATACATTATTTACATTATAGGTACATTATCCACATTATCTTGATACCGTAGATACATTATCCACATCATAGATACATTATCCACATTATTTAGATACCATAGATACTTTTTCCACGTTCCCTAGATACCATAGATACATTATCCACATCATAGATACATTATCCACGTTATCTAGATACCGTAGATACATTATCCAAAACATAGATACATTTTCCACATTATTCAGATGCCGTAGATAGATTTTCCACGTTCCCTAGATACCATAGATACATTATCCACATTATCTGGGTACCGTAGATACATTATCCACATCAAAGATACATTATCAAAGTTATCTAGATCCCCTAGATACATTATCCACGTTATCTAGATACCGTAGATGCATTATCCAAAACATAGATACATTATCCACATTATTTAGATACCGTAGATACTTTTTCCACGTTCCCTAGATACCATAGATACATTATCCACGTTATCTAGATACCGTAGATACATTATCCACGTTCCCTAGATACCATAGATACATTATCCACATCATAGATACATTATCCACGTTATCTAGATACCGTAGATACATTATCCAAAACATAGATACATTTTCCACATTATTTAGATGCCGTAGATACTTTTTCCACGTTCCCTAGATACCATAGATACATTATCCACATTATCTGGATACCGTAGATACATTATCCACATCAAAGATACATTATCAAAGTTATATAGATACCGTAGATACATTATCCACGTTATCTAAAAACTGTAGATACATTATCCGCATCATAGATACATCATCCACATTATTTAGATAACGTAGATACTTTATCCACGTTCTTTTAATGTCATTGATTCATTATCCACCCATAGATACATTATCCAAATTATCTAGATATTGTAGATACATCACCCTCACAATAAATGCAGTACCCAAGCCATAGATACATTATACTTGATATGTAGATGCCGTAGATACATTATTTGCGCCATAGATACCTTATCCATAATGTCTATATATCGTAGATACATTGTCTACACCAAAGATTGGTTATCCACGTTATCCAGATACTGTAGATACATTATCCACGTTCTCTACATACTATAGATACTTTATTCGCGCTGTAGATGCGTTATCCATGACACCTACATGCCGTAGATACATTATCTACACCATAGATACATTGTCCATGATATCTACATATCGTAGATACATTATCCATGGGGTCTAGATGCTATAGATACATTATCCGCAAAATTGGTGTAATATCCCTGATGTCTATGTGCCGTAGATACATTATCTACGCCATAGATACATTATCAGAGTTATCCAGGCACATTTTCTTCGTTAGATACTTTATACATTATCCCAATTGGCCCACTGTTCTTTGTCTGTCAAAGAAGTTCAAACAACCTTTCGGAACATTTTCGCCAATTTTTTCTGCGGTTGTTGGTGTTGTTGCTGCTGCATTTGCAATTGAAATATTGATGCAACTTCATTTATTTTGTTTTCTGTTCAAATGATTTTCGTAGAGTTGGTTGTTGTTGTTGCTGTTTGGTCTTACAACAAGTTTTGGCCATTGCCTTTGGCCAAAAGTTGGAGAATAGAGACCAAAAACGCTTGGGCGCCATTTAAGAGCGGCTGTGTAAAGTACAAATATTTGTTAAGTTTCGTTTCATTTCGTTTGGGTTTTCGGGGGCCATTCATATGTGCAACATGGCATAAGTGATAGACAAGTGGACGGACGGACAGCCGAAACAATGCTAGGCCTGACAGGCGGACCGACGGACACATGTAAAAGTATGGCCCCCTTTGATGTTAATGATGCAAATTGACTTGAGTTGCGATGGCAAATTGTTAAGTGAAAGTAAAAAAACAGAAAAAAAAGTTGTGAACAGCTCTGGGTGAACGTTAGATGCGGCTCCGTGAAATGCTGATGGTTCCAGCCAAGATGAATGACTTCGCAAAGCTAACAAAAGAAGTCGGAGAAGAAGATTGCAAACTATGCTGATGTAAGAAGAGCTCATGAAAGTGAAAACCAAAAAAAAAAAATTATTATTTCTTTGTGGCCATTTATCGATTGAATCGATTGCTTTGTAAGCTTTATATTGAATCTTAGGCAACCACCTTGCAACCTCAATTTTTTTTTTCATTTTTGTGTTTGGTTCCAATCCCCCTTTTTTTCCATTTTGATCATCCGTTTTGAAACAGTTACATTTTTTTTACGGTACAACAAATCTCTTGCTCTTTTAACCCAAATTTCTAATTGTTGGCTGGCAGTTTTTTTTTTCTTTCGTTTCGTTAAGCTTATTAACACCGAAATCAAGCAAAACGAACCAAAAATAAAACGTGAAAAAAGACAGGTCCAAAAAAAAAATCACATCAAGTCAATGGCCAAAATATGTGGATCATTCATTCACTTACCCATTGCCAGTTGCTGCGCTTTTTTTTCGAAAAATAAAAAATATTTCTTTCCTTTAACATTTGTTTTGATTTTTTATTTGCCCCCCCCCCCCCCTCCATCCCCTCTCAGTAATTATTGCAACATGTGTATTTTGGTTTTGTTTCTCACACACAATCATACACTCAGATAAACCTAACCGCAATAGCAATTCGAATAAAATTTATTTATCCACGAATTTTTGCAAAAAAAAAACCTTGGCTCAGAGGAAAAATTAATAAAAAAAAAACAAATGGTGGCTGCATAACAAATGGACTTTGAAGGTACATTTTTCTTGCAATAGATACATTAACCATGCTATCTAGATAGCGTAGATACAATATCCGCGCTATCTAGATGCCGTAGATACATTATCCGCGCCATAGATACATTATCAAGATATCGTACATACACTATTCACGTCGTCCAGATGCCGTAGATACATTATCCACACCATAGATAAATTATCCACCTTCCCTAGATATTGTGGATACATTATCCACGCCATAGATTCATTATCCACTTTCTCCAGATGTTGTAGATACATTATTCACGTTATCTAGATACCGTAAATACATTATCCACGTCAAAAATACATTATCCACGTTATCTAGATATCGCAGATACCTTATCCGCTTTATCCAGTTATCTTAGATACATTACATATGTCATAAATAAACTATACACGTCATCCGCATATCGTAGATACATTATCTGAGTTATCTAGATATCGTAGATACATTATCCGCGTTATCCAAATACAGTAGATACATTATACACGCCATAGATACATTATCCACGTTATCTAGATATCGAAGATACATTATCCACGTTATTTAGATATCGTAGATACATTATCCGCGTTATCCAAATACCGTAGATACATTATATACGCCATAGATACATTATCCACGTTATCTAGATATCGTAGATACATTATCCACGTTATCCAAATTCCGTAGGTACAATATACACGCCATAGATACATTATCCGAGTTATCCAAATACCGTAGATACATTATACACGCCATAGATACATTATCTACGTTATATAGATATCGTAGATACATTATCCGCGTTATCCATAGATCGTAGATATATTACTCATGTTATAGATACATTATCCACATTATCTAGATACCGTAGATACATTATCCGCGTTATCCACACATAGTTGATACATTATACACGCCATAGATACATTATCCAAGTTATCCAAATACCGTAGATACATAATACATGCCATAGATACATTATCCACGTTATATAGATATCGTAGATACATTATACACGCCATAGATACTTTATCCGAGTTATCCAAATACAGTAGATACATTATACACGCCATAGATACATTATCTACGTTATCTAGATATCGTAGATACATTATCTGCGTTATCCAAATACCGTAGATACATTATACACGCCATAGATACATTATCCACGTTATCTAGATATCGTAGATACATTATCCGCGTTATCCATACATCTTAGATACCTTACCCATGCTATAGATACATTATCCACGTTATCTAGATATCGAAGATACATTATCCGCGTTATCCATGTATCGTAGATACATTACCCATGTTATAGATACGTTATTCACGTTATCTAGATATCGTAGATACATTATCCACGTTATCCATATATCGTAGATACATTACCCATGCTATAGATACATTATCCACTTATCTAGATATCGTAAACACATTATCCAAGTTATCCAAATACAGTAGATACATTATACACGCCATAGATACATTATCCACGTTATCTAGATATCGTAGATACATTATCCGCGTTATCCATACATCTTAGATACATTACCCATGCTATAGATACATTATCCACGTTATCTAGATATCGAAGATACATTATCCGCGTTATCCATGTATCGTAGATACATTACCCATGTTATAGATACGTTATTCACGTTATCTAGATATCGTAGATACATTATCCGCATTATCCAAATACCATAGGAATGTTATACACGCCATAAATACATTATACACGTTATCTAGACATCGTAGATGCATTATCCGCGTTATCCAAATACAGTAGATACATTATACACACCATAGATACATTATCCGAGTTATCCAAATACCGTAGATACATTATACACGCCATAGATACATTATCCACGTTATCTAGATATCGTAGATACATTATCCGCGTTATCCATATATCGTAGATACATTATCCACGTTATTTAGATATCGTAGATACATTATCCACGTTATCTAAATATCGTTGATACATTATCCGAATACCATCTCTGCTTTTGTTTATTTTTGTCAGATTTTCCATTTCATGTCTCAAATTTCAAAACATCCTCTCCGGTAGCCGGAAATATCGACAAATATTTCATTGATATTGAACATAACCAAACAAATTTCATAGCTAATGAACAAAATGTATCTGTCTTCGATTGCCAAACAACAAATTAAAATACCATTTTATTCAATTCTAACGGTCTTCAAATGAGATCGAGATAAGCGATTTGTTAATTTTTAATAGAAGATAATCTTTAGGCAACAGCCATTCAAAATTCAATACAAGAAGTCATTACGAAAAAAAATTGAAATAAGAACTGGTTCGACAAAAAAATATACTTTCTCCGATTGACAAATTATAACAAATCTCGTCCCCCCTCTCTCTCTCTCTCTCTCCATCAATTACTCTCTGAAATTTAATCACAAAAAACAGATTCCTTTTCAATCACTCGCCAAATACAAATTGCCTGACGTCTTCAATCTCGAACCTGAAAAAAATCATCAAATCTCTTATCTCTAAGCCGAAGCAAAAAATCTAAATTGTAATGGAAAATAATTACAGATAGCCAGTGAAAAACAAAAAACGAAATTACCAACACAAGTTGTGGCAGTCATAAAACACAAATCGATTCCCAAACAAGTTCACAGCAAAAAGAAAATAAAACAAAAAACAAAAATTGGAACACCAAACCGATTAGCTTTGTTGTGGCAAAAAAAACAGCACAACAAATCAATTTTTTTCTCTCATTTCAAATATTTCCAAACGAAAAACTTTAAATTTGAAAACAATACCACACAGCCACTTGTGTGAATTTTGCAATTGAACAACTTTTAAACTTTGAAACCCCTTCAAGAACCAAGCCAAGTTATTAAAACCAGGCAAGCCAATAAAACACGCCTTTAAAAACGTGCAAAAAAACACAAGAGCAACAACAACAAGAAACCTCTAAACATTGAACTAAAGTTTGCGGGTATCGCTATGAGAGGCAGCAGCAGCAGTAGAAAAAAATACTGGTTATTAAAACATCCCCCACCATCATAAATCTGCCAGTTCTACAGCCATGGTCATAGATGCATGAGTGGACCACTTGAGTGTAGGGTGTGAATTGGATAACTAACTAAACTTCAATATTTTAATCTAATCCGATTGATATTTATCTAGGCGTCATAGATACATTATCCACGTTCCCGAGATGCCTTAGATACATTATCAAGGTTCCCTAGATGCCGTAGATAAATTATCCACGCCATGGATATATTATCCACCTTCCCTAGATGCCGTAGATACATTATCTACGCCATAGATATATTATCCACGTTCTCTAGATGCCGTAGATACATTATCCACGCCATAGATATATTATCCACGTTCCCTAGATGCCGTAGATACATTATACAGGCCATAGATATATAATCCACGTTCTGTAGATGCCGTAGATACATTATCCACGCCATAGATTTATTATCCACGTTCCCTAGATGCCGTAGATATATTATCCACGCCATAGATACATTATCCACGCCATAGATATATTATCCACGTTCCCTAGATGCCGTAGATACATTATCCACGCCATAGATACATTATCCACGTTCTTTAGATATGGTAGATACATTATCCACGCCATAGATACATTATCCACGTTCCCTAGATGCCGTAGATACATTATCCACGTTCTTTAAATATCGTAGATACATTATCCATGCCATATATATATTATCCACATCATTGAGATACTGTAGATACTTTATCCAAGCTCTCTAGAAATGGTAAATACATTATTCACGTCATAGACACACTACCCACGTTATCTAGATACCGCGTATACATTATCTACGCCATAGATACATTATTTACGTTATCTAGATACCGTAGATACTTTATCCACGTTCTCTAGATATCACAGATACTTTATTCATGCCATAGATACATTATCCACATCATTTAGATACTGTAGATACTTTATCCACGTTCTTTACATAACGTAGATACATTATCCATCCAATAGATACGTTATCCACATTATTTAGATACCGTAGATACTTTATCCACATCCTTGAATATAATAGATACATTATCCACGCCATAGATACATTATCTACGTTATCTAGATACCGAAGATACATTATCCTCTTTCTCCAGATATCATAGATACTTTATCCACGCCATAGATACATTATCCTCATCATTTAGATATCTGAGATACTTTATCCACGCCATAGATACATTATCCACATTATTTAGATATCGCAGATACATAATCCACGTTATCTAGATACCGTAAATACATTATCCACGTTATCTAGATACCGTAGAAACATTATCCACCTCAAAGATACATTATCCACGTGGTCTAGATACCTTTGATACTTTATCCACGTTCTCTAGATGTCGTAGATTCATTATCCACGCCATAGATACATTACCCACCTCATTTAGATACCGCAGATACTTTATCCCCATTATCCGTTTTTTTATATATTTTTGGAGTAAATTTCAAATGGAATGTCGCTTTGTCTTCTCAGCTCGGCTCGTTCTTGGCGAAGCGAGTAAACAGCTATGTATCGGCTATCACGTTTTTGTTTACTTGACGAATTTGCCAACTTAATGGCGTTGCCGTTGTTGTTGTTGGACCCTGCTGCAACAACATTCAACGCTGTGTGTGAGATCATTACACGACCGCCATCGCCACCAACACCACCACCACCTCGACGACGACAAATACTTCGTTCTTCATCTTGGCGGTTAAGCGATCTGTTAGACGCTGCTTAGCTTCAGGTTTCTAATGTCTGACTTTTGTGATCTTAAGAGAATTATAGCTGGATGTTGTTGTAGCTAAGATTTTGTTGTTGTTAGATTTTGTGGCCAACACATGTGAGTGATACTAGAGCCAGCAGAGAGGCTGGCATGCAAGGTTTTCCAGCTAGAAGTACAGATTTTTTTTTTAATTATGAAAATACCAGCCAAGCATCTAAACGGCCAGTCAGCCAGCCAGCCAGCTGGATATCAAAGCGTTATAATACCTCGGCCATGGGGTAGGAGTGTGAAGCGTTATTGAACAGCAAAAAACTACAACAACAAATCTGGGGAGATGTCTCAAAGCCAGTTACTAAACAAATAAATCAACACTTGTTGGGCAATGGCTGCAGATGTAAAAATTGGCTAAAATTGCCGGGGAAATTTTGAAAATGTTTTGAATTCAAAACTTTAAATTCTTGACACTCAAATTCCAATTTAAGTTCCCTTGGACAAGAAAGGTATCTTCTAAAAGCCTCCATAAACCATAATCCCCCTTAACATTTGTCCTTTTGTCAGGCATTTTGTCACCTCCATTGTGTGTGTGTGTCAAATGGCCATAAAACTATTTCCGACGATAATAAATGTCGGAACAATAAATTCCGCACACATTTCTCTTAATTAAGTTATCAACAAATGGGTATTGTACTTACCTCCAATTGTGGGGTAGCGGAATCCTGTAGGCAGCTTAGTTTTATCTCCTTCTCTCTCTCACACACACGCCATTTATCTTTGGTATTGTTCGCCGACAGGAATTAAATAGAGTGTAAATGAAATTGAAAGTATTGCCCTTGTAATGAGCTACCTCAACTTAAAGTGGCACACAGGCACATATACTCGCACACACACATACTCTCACAAACATGTTATTTTTGTGAAAATTCACAAGTGAAGAGTCCTTGCACAGTGGAAGAGGGGTATTTAAATAGTATAGATATATTTGGAGTTAGGAGGAACATTATTCAGGTTATGTGGATGAAGTAGATAAATTATCCTGGTTATGTGGATCAAGCAGATACTTTATCCACGTTATCTTGAAACCTTAGATACATTATTCAGGATTTCTGGATACCGTAGATACATTATCCGAGCCATAGATACGTTATCCACGGTATCTGAATGCCATAGATACATTATCAACGTTATCTTGATGCCATAGATACTTTATTCAGGATTTCTGGACACCGTATATACGTTATCCGCGGCATAGACACTTTATCCACGGTATCTGGATGCCATAAATGCATTATCCGAGCCATAGATACGTTATCCACGTTACCTAAATACTATCGATACGTTATCCGAGCCATATATACATTATCCACGGTATCTGTAGGCCATATATACATTATCCACGATATCTGGATTTCATAGATACATTATCCACGGTATCTAGATGCCATAGATACATTATCCACGTTATCTGGATACCATAGATACATTATACGCCATAGATACATTATCCACTTTATCTAGATACCATAGATACATTATATACGTTATCTAGATACCGTAGATACTTTATCCACGCCATAGATACATTATTTACGTTATCTAGGTGCCACAGATACATTATAAACCTTATCCATATAACATAGATACATTATCCACGCCATAGAAACATTATTCCATGCCATAGATACATTATCCATTTTATCTAGATACCATAGATACATTATCCACAATATCCAGATACCATAGATACATTATCCACGTTATCTAGATACCGTAGATACTTCATCCACGCCATAGATACATTATCCACCATATCCAGATACCATAGATGCATTATCCACGCTATAGATACATTATTCACCTTACCTAGATACCATAGATACATTATCCACGTTATCTAGATACCGTAGATACTTTATCCACGCCATAGATACATTATCCATTTTATCTAGATACCATAGATACATTATCCACCATATCCAGATAACATAGATACATTATCCACGCCATAGATACATTATTCACCTTATCTAGATACCATAGATACATTATCCACGTTATCTAGATACCGTAGATACTTTATCCACGCCATAGATACATTATCCACCATATCCAGATACCATAAATACATTATCCACGCTATAAATACATTATTCACACTATCTAGATGCCATAGATACATTATCCACGTTATCTAGATACCGTAGATACTTTATCCACGCCATAGATACATTATTCACGTTATCTAGATATCGTAGATACATTATCCACGTTATCTAGATACCATAGATACGTTATCCACGCCATAGATACAATATCCACCTTATCTAGATACCATCGATACATTATCCTCGTTATCTAGATACCATAGATACATTATCAACGTTATCTAGATACCATAGATACATTATCCACCTTATCTAGATACCATAGATACATTATCCACGTTATCTAGATACCATAGATACATTATCCACGCCATAGATACTTTATCCAGATGTCATAGATACATTTTCCACGCCGTAGATACGTTATCCACGTTATCTAGATACCATAGATACGTTATCCACGTTATGTGGATACCACAGATACATTATCCACGCCATAGATACTTTATCCAGATACCATAGATACGATATCTACGCCATAGATACATTATCTATTTCATCCAGAAACCATAGATACATTATCCTCGCCACAGATACTTTATCCGGTCATCATAGGCACAGTATCCACATTATCCTTCTCCTCCATTTGCTACTTATCCAAACACCTTTATGGAAAAGCATTTCCTGACCCGGAAAATCTCTGCCATTTCCCCTGGCGAATTTCCCCTCCATTTCCCAAACACCACTGTGCAATCCATGAGAGCATTGCTTTTTGGTTTCGCGAAGTAGTTCAATGCACGCAAATCGGATTAGAAAAGAAAAATGTTCGTCGGCTCGGGTTGTTGGTGCTGGCGATGGAAGAAAAACAGCAGCCTAGAACTCGCAAATTCAAACACTTTTACAAGTCTACACAGATACTGGGATCGGACGGACGGACGGACAGACGTAGTGGCGGACGGACAAACATTTAATACAGATATTATGTGATGGCAACAATGGTTGGTTGGTTGGGTTTGCTTTGCTTTGCTTGGGCTCTAAGAAATAAGAATATGTTGTGAGTGAGTACATATATGTGTCTGTGTGCATGTGTGTGTTTTTATGTATATGTGTCTGTGTGCAAATATCATAAGTGTAGCATACACTACAACGAATTAGAAGCACTAATAGTTTCAAAACACTTTCAAAACGGCTCGTAATTACACACGCCAACTAGCCGGACAGCCAGCCAGTCAGCCAGCCGAGCTAAATGCCATGATAATGGTCTCCGTTTTGGCCATTGGCCGTATGATTTGGTTGTTGGCCATCCAGGCAGTTCTCAATTTACAAAAAGCGAAGAAAAAAAACAATAAAGAACACGGAGATAATGTAAAAGGCTTGGCAGGGGTATAGGGGGCTACATAAATCAGGGGGGAATAGTAGTTGAAAGGTTGGTTGCTGGATTTTTAAAGTTTTCAATAATTTCTAAGATTTTTTTTTTTGAAATTTTGCTAAATTGTCTTGACGATGAATGGCTACCCCAGATGGCAGATAAATTCGATTTGAAATGTTTTATTTATTTATATTTATTTATATTTTTTTATATTTTTTTTTAATTATTTGAAATCAATGTGTCGCCTAAATCCAATTTTTATGTATCGATTATTATTATTTTAATAATATATTTATTTAGTTTATAACCTCAATTTTTTCCAAACTTTGTAATTTGTTTTTATTCTGATTTTGCAACAACTCTTTTTTGAGTTTTGAAATCAAAAATTGGAATATTCGTATTTGAGCATCAAATTATTCTCATATCACTCCACATGTCTTAAAATAATTTTTATATATTTTTTATTATTGTTTTTGTTTTTTTTTTATTATTTTTTAACAGTTTTCAAAAATCTTTTAAATCCGCACTACCGTTGTAGAGTTTTTGAAACACTTGTTTTCGATTTTTTTCCTTTAACTCCGTTTCACATCAACCATTCGCTTTGAAGACCGTAACTCAACTAAATAACCAACCCAGCATTCCCAACAAAAGTTCAGTTGAGCAAATGTTTGTTGTAAAGGTAGCAACAACAACAAAAACAACAATTGAGCTTTTCATATAGCCAAGATAGCAATGAGAAGATAGACAGTCAGCCAGCAAGCCATTCATTCAACGGTATCTTTAAGATCTCTGTGGCCAAAGTTTTGTTTGGTCACACAAAAGCTTTGTTTGTTTTGGCCACAGACAAAACAGCTTAAACATGTTTAAGTTGCTTTGCGATGAGCTTTAAAGTTTAGATAATTTTTTTAAGAAGATTTATTTATCTTCTTAAAAAATTATCTAAACTTAAATTAAATATGAAATGAAGAAAAAGTTTTAATTTTTGATAAATTTCAAAGGGAATTTTGATATGAGAGAAAGGCCGTTGCAGAAAGGGTTTTTTTCATAGAAGAAACTTTTTTAAGGGTATTATTTCAATATAAGACCCTTAGAGAGATCTTCCATCTGGGAAAAAATTTTGGAAAGGTCTTCTCATTGTGGAAGACTTTTAGAAAATCTCCTATTTACAAAAAAGCCTGAGAAGAGTTGCCTATTTACAAAGTTGTTTTCGATTCGAGGCCATTTTGATCCATTGAACTTGATTTTTGGCGAGGTATGTTAAAGGAAAAAATATTCTCCACAAAATTTCACTACATGTCCCCAACTACAAGAAATCCGTAGCTCCAATGGATATCCAGAAAAAAAATCCTTAACACGTTTAGTTATTTTTTTAGTTATTTCTCACATATTTTTAGGTTATGTTTTGATTCGAGGCCATTTTGACCTATTAAATTTGTTTTTTGGCGAGGACTGTTAATGGAAGAAATATTCTCCCCCAAATTTCACTACATGTCCCCGACTACAAGAAATCCATAGCTCTGGTAGATATCCACAAAAAAATCTCCAACAATTTAGGTTATTTTTTCAACCATTTCATCAATATTTTTAGGTTATGTTTTGATTCGAAGCCGTTTTGACCCATTGAAGTTGATTTTTTGGGAGGAATGTTAAAGGAAGAAATATTCTTCACAAAATTTCACTATATGTTCCCGACTACATTAAATCCGTATATCAAGTAGATATCCAGAATATATAGCCAATATTTTTGGGTCATTTTTTCTGTTATTTAGCACATATTTTTAGGTTATGTTTTGATTTGATTTTTGATTTTTGACAAGGAATGTTAAAGAGAGAAATATTTTCCACAAAATCTCAAATTATGTTCCCGACTACAAGAAATCCGTAGCTCCAGTGGATATCCAGAAAAAAAATCTCCAAAAAATAAGGTTATTTTTTTAGCTTTAGGGCCATTTTCGGGGTTAATTTTTGATGTATTTCGACTGGGTAATCCTTTGACAAACAAATATTCATATTTTAGGCTAAGTGTCAATGGAACAAATATTTTACATAAAATTTCAATATGAGTCTCCGACGAGCATAAATCTATAAAATTAGTTTTTTAACAAAATACGGTAATAACAAATTCTCACATTTTAAAAATTCACATTTTTGGGTGACCCATTGACTCAAAAAATCTCATTTTTTGATGTCGGAACCAATGGAAGAATTTCTCTATATAAGATTTCACTAGGGGTCCTCAACCAAAGGAACTTTGTAGTTTAACAATTTAACAATAAAATTGCAACATTAAATCTATAGATTTTAAAAATCCATTTTTGGGGGAAATTTTTTATATATTTCGATCATGACCACGATTGACCCACAAATCCTCATATTTTAGGATAAGTGTCAATTAAACAAATATTCTACATAAAATTTCACTATAAGTCTCCGACCAACAATAATCTGTAATATTATTTTTTAACAAAATACAGTAATAACAATTTCTTACATTTGAAAAATTCATCTTTTTTGGATCAATTACTAACATATCTTGTGTGGGTGGTCCTTTGACCTTTAAAACCTTATTTTTTGATGTCGGGACCAATGGAAGAATTTTTCTACATAAGATTTTACTAGAGGTCCTCAACCATAAGAAGTTTGTAGTTTAACAATTTAACATTGAAAAAACATCATAAAATCCTTAGATTTTAAAAGACATTTTTGAGGTAAATTTTTGATGTATTTCGACTGGGTGGTGTTTTGACCCACAAATCTTCATATTTTAGGGTAAGTGTCAATGGAACAAATATTCTACATCAAATTTTACTATAAGTCTCCGACAAACAGAAATCTGTAAAACTATTATTTAACAAAAAATGGCAATATATAATCTTTACATTTAAAATAGACACACCTTTTTGGGTTATTTGCTCACATATTTCAATTGGGTGGTCCTTTGACCTATAAAACCTCCATTTTTGATATCGGATCTAATGGAAGAATTTTTCTACATAAGATTTCACTAGGGGTCCTCAACCAAAAGAAATTTGTAGTTTAACAATTTATCTAAAAATAACAAAATTAAATTTTTAAAAATACGTTTTTGGGGTTAATTTTTGGTGTATTTTGACTGGGTGGTGTTTTGACACACAAATCTTCATATTTTAGGGTAAGTGTCAATGGAACAAACATTCAACATAAAATTTCACTATCGGTCTCCGACAAACAATAATCTGTAAAATTATTATTTAACAAAAAAAGCTAATAAAAAATTCTCACATTTTAAAAATTCACATTTTTGAGTCAATTACATACATATTTAGGTTGAGTGGTCCTCTTGACACATAACACCTCATTTTTTGATGTCGGAACCAAAGGAAGAATTATTCTTTACAAAATTTCACTTGACCTCTCCTAACAAAAAAAATTGAAGTTTAACAGTTTAACAATGAAATAGCAGCATTAAACTTTTAGATCTTAAAAAGTCGTTTTTGGGGTAAATTTTTTATGTATTTCGACTGGGTGGTGTTTTGATTCACAAACCCTTATATTTTAGGGTAAGTGTCAATGAAAAAAATATTCTACATCAAATTTCGCTATAAGTCTCCGACCAATAGTAGTCTGTAAAATTATTATTTAACAAAATACGGTAATAACAAATTCTCACATTTGAAAAAATCACATTTTTTACATATATACATATTTAGGGTCCTCTTGACCCATAAAATCTCATTTTTTGATATCGAAACCAAAGGAAGAATTATTCTTCACAATATTTCACTAGGACTCTCCTAACAAAAGAATTTTGTTGTTTAACAATTTAGCAATAAAATAGCAACATTAAATCTTAAGATTTTTAAAAGCCGTTTTTGGCGGTAAATTTTTTATGTATTTCGACTAGGTGGTCCTTAGACCCACAAATCCTCATATTTTAGGATAAGTGTCAATGGAACAAATATTCTACATGAAATTTCACTATAAGTCTCCGGCCAACAATAATCTGTAAAATTATTATTTAACAAAAAATGTCAATACCTAATCTTGACATTTAAAAAAGACACATTTTTAGGTCAATTATACACATTTAGACTGAGGTCTCCTCTTGACCCATAAAACCTAATTTTTTGATGTCGGCACTAATGGAAGAATTTTTCTACAGACGATTTCACTAGAGGTACTCAACCAAAAGAAATCTGTAGTCTAACAATTTCACAATAAAAAATCAATATTTCTTTTTGACGTTTAAAAAACTTAATTTGACCCAAAAACTCACATTTTTGGGTCAATTACTTACATATTTCGAGTGTGTGGTCGTTTGACCTATAAAATCTCATTTTTTTAAGTCGGAAACAATGAAAGAATTTTTCTATACAAGATTTCACTAGGGGTCCTCAACCAAAGGAATTTGTAGTTTAACAATTTATCAACAAAATAGTTTAATAGTTTAAATGGTTTAATTTTTTATGTATTTCGACTAGGTGTCCTTTGAACCACAAATCCTTATATTTTGGGATGGGTGTCAATGAAAGAAATGTTCTACATAAAATTTCACGATATGTCTCCGACAAACAGAAATCTATAAAATTATTTTTGAAGAAAAAAGGGCAATGACATATTCTTACATTTTAAAAATTCTCATTTTTTAGGTCAATTATACACATTTAGATTAAGGGGTCCTCTTGACCCATAAAACCTCAGTTTTTGATGTCGGAACCAATGGAAGAATTTTTCTAAATAAGATTTCACTAGATGTCCTCAACCAAAAGAAATTTGTAGTTTAACAATTTCACAATAAAAAATTAATATTTTGTTTTGACATTTGAAAATAACATTTTGGGGTTAATTTCTTACATATGTCATTTAGGTGGCCATTTGACCCATAGAATGTCTTCTTTCAGGGTAGGTGTTAATGGAACAAATATTCTACACCAAATTTCATTATGGGTCTCTGAACAAAAGATATCTATAGATTTACATTATAACAATTAAAATCGCACATTAAATCTTTATACGTAAAAAAGTTATACTTTTGGATTAATTTCTGATACCATTCGACAAGATGTTCCTTACATCCATAAAACCTAATTTTTTGTTCTCGGAACCAATGAAAGAATTACTCTACACAAAATTTCACTATGGGTTCCCACAGACCAAAAATCGATAACTATAGTCCATACCAGGAAAAAAATTAATTTCAAATCGCTTAAAATGTAAAAAATAACACCATTGTTTCTTCTTGTTTTCGTGGAGTCATTTTTGCCTTCGAACTCTTTGTTCTTTTCTTTCGTATTTTTTATTATCTTTTTTTTTTTGGAATTTTTTTTATTTGTCTTTTCGTTTTCACATTTTTGTTTTCAAAAACACATTTCAAAATTACTCGTCTTCTTCTTCTTCATGTTATGTTAATAAACAGTTATTTTAATTTTCATTTTACATAGGTTTGTATTTTGTTTCTTCTTCTCTTCTATGATTCTTGAGATTATCGTTTCATGTTTTTTTTGCATATCTTTTACAATCATTGTTTTAATAGTTTGTTTTGTTTGTATAATATTAATAATAATAATAGTTAATTAATACAATACAATTATTTAATAATATTAATTAACCATTTAATTGTATGCAATCACTTATGCGATAATATCAATTATTTTCAGTTTCTTTTTTATTATTATTATTTTTTTTTTTTTAAATTTGTAGTTGATTTTGTTTCAATGTTGTATAGAAAAATAGACACAGATTTGAAAATAAAAAAAAGGACAAATATTTCGAAAAAAACGGCATGTTCGAAGACTCTCAATACCAGGCAATTCCTATTGGCAAATGGAAACCTCAAGAATTCCCAAAAGCCAATAGAATTGCCCATTTAATTTGAGTCACAAATTAAGTACAAATATTTATGAGGAAGAGTATTGGGGGAAAACAAAAAATACAAAATCATGGAAATGTCAAAAGAATTTACACATTCTTGTTTTTAAAGCTAAGCTAAGTAATTTTCGTCTCGTTCTCGTATTTTTTTCACATTTAAAAACCCAAAAAATGCTATTGCTTGTTTTTGTTGTTCGTTTTTTGTTGTTTTTTTTTATAAATGAAATGCTTTGTTTTGTTATTATCCAAGAAATAAAAATATTTTTTGGTTTCTTTAATGAACTTAACTATTTATGACGACAGTATCTGTTTTGTTTATTACTTTGTAATTAGGTGTTAAGTGTTGCTGTTGTATTTGTTGTTATTTCCTTGTTATTGCATTTAAGAGCTGTGTGAAATTATTGGAGAATAGGAATTTTTATGGCTTATATTGGGTATTTAGTTAAAATATTTTCAATTATTTGTTCAATTCTATTTTAAGTTGGTGTTTTGTTTTTTTTCTCAAAACCTTGAAGCAGTTTTTGTTTTCTGGGTGTTTCAAGTTCAAAACAATTATGGCCCTAATGTAAAGCAAGTAAAGAAGATGGTTTTTTTGTTGAGAGATATAAACAATGGAATTTTCAAGAAAAATATTGTTTAGACATTAATTTTTGGAATTAATTTGAAACACACAAAGTGAGGTTAAGAGGTTTTTTAAGCCAGACAAGTAAAAATGCCTAATTTCGGACCACAATACTTCAGTTTTGGACCAGGGTTGTAATGGGAAAATTATTCCTCATTGAATTTGACCATGGGTCACTGAACAAATGAAATCTCCAGCTAGAGTCTAACCCCCTCAAAAGAAGTCATACATTTCGTACCAAGTGTTTTGGTGCCAATACTGACTGGTTTTTCTCTTTGACGATTTTTAACCCACAAAACATTGTTTTTGACAAGAACCATCAATGGAGGAAATATAGTACACAAAATTTCACTATGAGTCTCCGTACAAAAGATATCTGTAGCTTAAACCTAACTCAAAAAAAATCCACTCTCAATGCAAGTCATTTTTTGGAAGTTATTTGGCATATTTTTTAGGTTAGGTTTCAAGTTGATGGCAGTTTGACCCTTAATCCCTTATTTTTGGTTAATATCGTCAATGGAGAATATTTTCTACAGAAAATTTCATTTTGAGTCTTATTTAAAAAGAAGTCTGTAGCTCTAACAGATACCAAGAAAAAGGTGACTTTAAATTTTCATGGCGAATTTTTAGGTTATTTTTTGTATATATCTCATGGAGAGCCAATTAGTACCTAAATAAGGCATTTTTGGGACTTGATGCCAATGGAAAAAATATTCTAAATTGAATATCACAGTGGGTCGCGGAACAATCGAAAATTATACAATCAATATTTAACAAAGAAATACTCATTTTAGTTAGGATTAAATATTTTAAAATAATTTTTAGGTTAGGTTCCATGTTGATGACAGTTTGACCCCTAAAACTTTATTTTTGTTTGTGGCTGTCAATGAAGAATCTTTTCTACAGAAAATTTCATTATGAGTCTTCTTTAAAGAGAAGTCTGTCGCTCTAATAGATACCAAGAAAAAGTCGACTTCAAATTTTGATGACGAATTTTTAGGTTATATTTGGTATATAACTCATGGAGAGCCAATAAGTACCCAAATAAGGCAATTTTTGGGTTTAATGTCAATGGAGAAAATATTCTGCATTGAATTTCACTGTGGGTCGCGGAGCAAATAAAATTTATATAATCTATATTTAACAAAGAAATATTCATTTTAGTTTAGTTTACTTTTTTTAAACATTTTTTTAAGGTTAGGTTCCGTGTTGATGGTAGTTTGACCCATAAAACTTCATTCTTGGTTTATGCCGTTAATGAAGAACAATTTCTATAGAAAATTTCATTATGAGTCTTCTTTGAAAAGAAGTTGGTAGCTCTAACAGATACCAAGAAAAAGGTGACTTCAAATTTTGATGGGGAATTTTTAGGTTATTTTTTGTATATATCTCATGGAGAGCCAATAAGTACCCAAATAAGGCATGTTTGGGGCTTGATGCCAATAGAGAAAATATTCTACACTGAATTTTACAGTTAGTCACTGAGCAAACGAAATGTATATAATCAATATTTAACAAAGAAATATTCATTTTAGTTTGGTTTACTTTTTTTAAACATTTTTTAGGTTAGGTTCCATGTTGATGGCAGTTTAAGCCATAAAACTTCATTTTTGTAGTTAGCGGTCAATGAAGAATTTTTTCTGCAGAAAATTTCATTATGAGTCTTCTTTAAAAAGAATTATGAGGCTCTAACAGATACCATGAAAAAGGTGAGTTAAAATTTTGATGCAGAATTTTTAGGTTATTTTCGTATACAACATAAATTAGTACCCAAATAAGGCATTTAAGGGACTTGCTGTCAATGGAGAAAATATTCCACATCGAATTCTATAGTGGGTCTCGGAACAAAGAAAATTTATATAATCAATATTTAACAACGAAATATTCATTTTTTTAAATTGAACAAGTTTTTGAGTAAATTTCCTATTAGCTTCATTTTTCTGGCCATTTGACCCACAATACTTCAGATTTGTGGCAAGGTACCAATAGAAGAAACATTCTTCAACAAATTCTGCTATAAGTCACCAAATAGAGGAAATCTGTAGCACTAATAGATATCAAGAAAAAAGTAATTTTAAATTTAGATACACAGATGTTAGGTTATTTTTGTACATTTTTGTCTCAAGGCCCATTGGAGCGCCATAAAGTGATTTTAGGGACCTGGTGTCAATAGAGAAGTTATTCTTCACCGGATTTCACTATGGGTCGCTGAAGAAAAGAAATTTGTATATTCATTATTTAACAACAAAAAATTAATTTCTGTTTGGTTATAAATAAAAATTTTGAATAATTCCACCTTTCTCTCAAATAATTACAATCACAAATGTTTGCTTTACACTAAGCCATTTTAAAAAAATTAAAAAAAAATATTTGTTTGCGTTTTCTTAAAACAAAACTAAAAATTTGTATTTCATCTGTTCAATACGGGGAAAGAAAGTTGTAATAATTAAACAATACAATATAACATAAAACATGTATACCCTGGGTGGTGTGGTGCTGGTGTTTAAAAAGTGTTATACAAAAACTGTTATACAAAAATATTGATAGTTCGTTAGGTTTATAGTTTCATACAAAGAAAAATTAAAACTGAATTGTAGAGCAGAGTTTTGAAAAGAAAACAAAAAAAGATAAAAACAAATTAAAACTGTTATACAAACTAACAAAAATTTGCAGGCTTTTTGTTATATTATCTGCTTTTTATTATGGAATTAACTCTGCTTTGACAATTATTTGTATTCTTTTTTATAATTTATTGTTGTAAACTATTGTTGTTCTAGTTTGCATGCTAAGTACTATTTTTTTTTTTAAATAATTTAAAAACCATCCGTTTTTCCTTTGACTTAAACACCGGTTGACACACATAAAATAAACATTATTGCTGCACTCAGTAATGCTGTTACGGGTACCGTAACAATCCAAGCATAGGCAATATTACGGAATAAATGCCAATCAACACTGCCATCGGAATGACCATGACCTTTGGCCGCAGTTTCGGGACCATTCTCTAAAGCTTGCATATCATCTTTGGTTAGTTCGGTTTTAGTGGTTGTTGCTGTTGTTGATTGCTTCGTTTCACCATTATTGCTGTTGTTGTTGTCTTTTTTGGCTCCCTTAGAGGCTATATGACCGACAAATACCACCGAACCCACTTTACAGTGGGTCGTGGAAATTGGTATACCAACTTTGCTGGCCAGCAGTACAGTTATAGCAGCACCAATTTCAATTGTAAAACCACTAAAGAAGAGAATAGGAAAAAGGAAACGGTTAAAATTATATAAAATTGTATTCCAATCCAATGGGTACTTACGTTGATGAGGTAATTTTGGTTAAATCATTGCCAATGGTTTCAATAACACGACGACCCCATAGCCATAGACCTATAGAAATGCCAATACCACCATATATCAAAATATATATGGGACTTTCGGCCTTTTGCATCACAGAACCTTCACGATAAATCATATATAAAGCAATTAGGGGGCCAATGGCATTGCTGGAAAGAAAAGAGAAACAGAAAAACGATTAGAAAAAAATGTTTACATAACCTAAAAATAGACTAGTTTTGTAGACTTTTTGAAATAGGCCCTATTTTGCCGGAAGAAGTCATCCTAGAGGATTGGTGTTAAAGGAAAATATGTTCTCTACCAAATTCTACTATAAGTCTCCAAAGAGAGCTAATGGGTAGATATTATATTTATAAAAATAATTAGCCGTATTTAATTTGATTAATAGAAAAATACAAATGTTATGGTTAAGCCCGACATGATTATTTTTAAGTTTTAGGCAAAATGTCCCATAAAACCTCGATTTTGGGGATTGGTGTAAATGGAGAACATATTCCACACTAAATTTTGCTATGAGTCTCCACACAAAAGATATCGATAGATATAATGTATATGGCAAAACAGTTCAATAATAATTTGGAAAAATAAAAAGTGAATTTTTTGTAGGTTAAGTACGTATGCCTATAGAAAATGGTTCATTATTGCCAAAACAAGTTATCCTAGAGGTTTGGTGTAAAGGGAAAATATGTTCTATACTAAATTTCGCTAGAAGTTCCCAATGGCATCAAATGTGTAGATTCAATACATAACATAATAAATAACAGTATTAATTTTAATTTTTTAAGATTTAAGGTTGATTTTGAAAATTTTTGAATTTCCGCCAAATTTTCCGCAGAATTTTTATTTTAGGGGATAGGGTTGATTGAAAAAAAAATTCTACACAAAATTTCACAATAAGCCGCAGAACAACATAAATCGGTAGACATACATACAGAGTGAAATAAAATAAAAATTATTCTGAGTGAAGAATTTGTAGGTTAAATTGAAAATCAGGCAAATTTCCCCCTTATATCTCATTTTAGCGGAATCATGTCAATGGAAGAAATATTCCTCGTCGAATTTCACTATGGAACACCGAACAATAGAAATTTATGGGACCCAAAATCAAAGTTATAACCTCAGTTTTTAATTAAGGTTTATCATAAAATTATATTATTTCTAGGTTAAATCGGAAATCAGGGAAAATCTCCCCATATACCTCATTTTAGCGGAATCACGTCAATGGAAGAAATGTTCCTCACCAAATTTCACTATGGGTCACTGAAGAAAAGAAATTTGAGGGACCCAAAAATCAAGGATATAATCTCAGTTTTTAATTAACAATATGTTAAGGTATATCATAAAATTATATTATTTGTAGGTTAAATTGGAAATCAGCCAAAATTACCCCTTATACCTCATTTTAGCGGAACTATGTCAATGGAAGAAGTATTCCTCGCCGAATTTCACTATGGATCACCGAACAAAAGAAATTTGTGGGACCCAAAATCAAGGATATAACCTCAGTTTTTAATTTAAAATTTTTTAAGGTATATCATAAAATTATGTCATTTGTAGGTTAAATCAGATATAAGACAAAAATCCCCCTTATACCTCATTTTAGTGGAATCATGTCAATGGAAGAAATATTCCCCACGAAATTTCGCTATAGGTCTCCAAACAAAATAAATTTGTAGGATCCAAAACTCTGGGACATAATCTCACTTTTTAATCTACAACATTTAAATGAATATTACAACTTTGTGTTATTTGTAGGTTATATTGGAAATCTGCAAAAATCCTCTTTTTTGCCTGATTTTAGGGGCATAATGTCAATGGAAGAAGTATTCTTTACAAAATTTCACTATGGGTCATAGAACAAAAGGCATATATAGGACCTCAAAATCTAGGGTAAAACCTCATTTTTTAATTTAATTTCCTAAAATAAAGGTATTTGAAGGTTAGATTCGATTTGAGACGGAAATTACCCTAAAGAACTCATTTTAGCGGGGTGATGCCAATGAAAGAAATATTCCTCACAAAATTTCACTATGGGTCACCGAACAAAAGAAATTTGTAGGACCCAAAAATCTAGTATATAACCTTACTTTTTAATTTACAATATTTTAGGGGATATATTAAAATTTAGGTTTTTTATATATAACTCGAATTTGGGCCAAATCCCCCCTAGCTCTTCATTTTAGGGGGTTGGTGTTAAAGGATAATATGTTCTTGACAAAATTTCACTATGGGTCTCAGAACAAGAGAAATATGTAGATGTTAAAATCTAAGACATAACCTGACATTTTAATTTCTGTTTTTTTTTTTTTTTCACTTACCTCACATCATTACCACCATGAGCAAAACTACCAAATGTAGCGGTTAAAATTTGTAAAAATGAAAATAGCATTGAAACTTCTTCCGTCTCCTCGTCGCTGTGTTCCGCTGAGGGATTCTTAAAATCATTAATGGCTTCTTTGCTCTCAATTAAAGGAACTTTACTGGAATTTGGCGATAGCGTTGAGGAAATCATCATGTCCAAACTGCTACCACTCTCAATGACTTTGAGATTTTTCGAATTTTCAATACTGTTCGGCATCAAGCTTGCTGTTGCCTTATCACATTCATCCATGGTATCCAGGGAATCGGAAACTTTCAATGCAGATTGTGGCGGTGGTGGTAAGCTATTGTTGTTTGCTGTTGCATTGGCATTGGCATTTAGATTAGGAAGCTCATTGGTTTGCTGAGTGGCAGATATTTGTTGTGGTGGCTTAAAACAAGCTTCCAATGAATTCAAATTATCCTTGGGTGTCGTTTTGTGGAGACCATTCAGACCATTCAAGCCGTTTCCATTGCCGTTGGCCTGTTCGTCAATAAAATTCAAACTGGTTATAGTCAAATCGGTATTGTCCAGACTGGCTTTGCCCAAGAGATCTTCGGCCTTTTTGATGATTTCCGGATTGATTTTATAGCCATCGGGTGTGGTGCCGCCGTTCAACGGTTTCGTGCCGTTCAAATTAAAGGGGGCTAGCTTAAAGGTTTTTGGCGAATTGTCTGTCAACGAGACCAGCTCGGTAATTTCGGCAATTGCAGGCAGTTGTTTGCCATCGCTCACCAAACTGAGAGGACGACGATTTTTCTTAGGGCTACCGGACGGTGAGGATTCTGAAAAAAGGAGAATTTCTATTAAGATATTCTATTAAAATGGTTAGGCACTAATTTCCCACTTACCCACAGAATCCTCAAATTGAAATTTGACAGGATTTTTAGCTCTTAATTGTTTGGCAATTTTACGCTTCTGCATAGGCACCAACACCAGCTGAGTCAATATGGCCACCAATAGACCCAATGCCACACTAACAGTCACAGCCAACCAGGTGGGTATGTTATCCATATAAAGCACTACAAGACAAGAGTTATTGGCATGGTTTAATAACTTCCGAGTATTTCGGGTAAATCAAACTTACACTTTGGTCCATCCAACATAACACTGATGACATTTATGAAAAATGTCACACCATAGAATATGGGCAACGAACGGAAACCGGCTTTAAGCGGTTCAGCGGCTCTCAATATAAACTTGCGTATTGCCAAAAATAGCAAAATACTGACTAAACCACTTAAGACCGGCGATATAAACCAAGAACCAACTATGGTACCCATGGTTGACCATTTCAAACCCTGGGTGCCTCTGGCTACCAACGAGAAGCCAATAGTTGAGCCCACAATGCTATGGGTACCGGAAATCGGTAGCTT
>NW_026712368.1:0-17500 GCF_030504385.1 Musca domestica
TCCTTGTGGTGGCAATAATTCATTCTAAGCTATTACAACATTTCTGTATATTTTCGACTTCTGAAGCTGATTGTCATCAGATTGGATATTAACTTTGTTGCTGAAGATGAACGTAAACAGTAGCTGAGGTCTGATGCGGCTCTGATGCGGGGGGGTAGAAGAGGGCTACCTCAACTGCCAAAAAAAAAAAGCAACAACAACGCTGTTAAGCCAAAGGTGCCAATTTAAACAGAGGTTTTTCGTTCCAGTTCTTGTCCATTTGGTTGAGTGTATTTGTGTGTGTGCGTTTTAGCGGCCAAACGTCATCACGATGTCTCTTCATGTTGTTTTTGTCCGCTTATGATGGGACTTGCCCGTCTGAGGCAACGTTGAACCTTTAGCCATTTCCAATATTTTCTCCTTAGACAACGTTGACATGACGTGACAGTTAATAATTCTGCACGTAGTAATTTTATGCGATTGCCGTAATAACCATGATGTTGTCATTATTATGATATTTTCCATTTTCCCCAAATGTTGGAAATCGACAATAGTTGGCACAGCCAGCCAGCCAGCCGCCAGGTAATTTGGTGATGGTTGGGCAATTCATGGCGATATAATTCTACGTTGGTAGAAACATCTTCGAGCCCCTTTAACGACAACACCCCGAGACTCGACAAAATTGTCGAAAGCTATCTGCACCAAGCTGTTCAGATATCATCGATAAAGCGGCGTAAAGACCAAGCCGCGATTGACAGTTCACGAGGGTATGCCACTTGAATTGCTCCGGGGGGAAGTCACGCGCTGCTTTGTTTACAACTTCTGAAGCAAACAACGGTATGTGCAAAATAACATTAACAAGGTCAAATCCGTATCCAACAAGAGGCGCGTAGCGGCTGCATGCGTGGCAACGCAAGAAAGCTGGAATAGTCCGTGAGGCCACCACCGGCAGCAATGTGTCACATACTTGAATCTGCTGTATGTGCGAGTGTGCTTCCCTTCGTGCTACAGACTTTAATGGAAGTTTGCTTGTTGACAACCCCCTCCACTCGTCTTTGACTCGAGTGTTCTCCAGTCATTCATCCGATGTATCGGAAGTAATTACTTACAAATATTTTGTCGACGGAAGTATAACAAATTACTGAAGCCAAACTCACTTAGCATTCGCTATTGTTGCTAGCTCGACTGTCGGCTGTGGTGCCCAGATCCCGTTGTTAACGTCTCGAATACGCTTAATATTCATTCCACTCAGCAGTTATTTATTTTTTGTTTCCAAAAATTTTGGGAATTTTAATAAACAACACATTACAGGCATTGTTTTCTTTTGTATCCATCCATCCGTAGATGCGAGTCTGAGCGTTCGAATATGCACGCACGCACACCCAAATACGTATGTGTGTACGTATGTTTGAGTGTATGTATGTATATCAAGGAGTATGTGTAATAATAATTTATTAAATTGCGGCAGCTATAACTCCTCTATGAACATGTCGATACCACAAGTTTGAGTATTCCTACACCCGAGATCATTAGAATAGGCTTTATGTTTGAATATGTCTTGGATTTATGTCAAAAAGTCAGATCGGGAAATGTCCGGTAGCATGTTCAGTGATGAACAATATTAAATGCCGCCAAATGACAGTTCCGATGAGTATTCCCAAATTGCACCAGCAACATACAGATAAATGCATTTTGAAGTCATTTCAAGAAAAGTAACCATTTTTGGTAGCTAAGTCGCAGCATCAAACAGATGTTGCATATTTTGGAGAACTACCCAAAAGCGGTAGTCATTTTTATATTTTATGTTCCAATATATGAAGTCCAATGAAATTTCTACAACCACTACTCAAAAGTTTGACATCCCAACGTTTCTTGGTATTATTTCTACTACGTCAGGCTCGGCTATTTTCTTGACCCCGCTAGTGCTTAGAAGTCTAAATTGTTATTAATGTGACAAACGTATTGTACCTACCCAGCATACGCAGAGTGTAGTTGTATTTATCCCGTAACTACAAAACATAAACCAAAAAAAAATGCATTATCGTCATGTGTAGAGTAATGAGGCACACTCATCCCTACTCCTTTTAACAAAATAATTATATTTCGCGGAAACTTGCCCGGAATGTGGGTGGCAACGAATGAACTGTCAGTGATATCCTCGATGGTGTTATGAAAAATATGTATACTACAGAGCAATTTATAAGAGCTTCGCAGACAACGTCTTTAATCGGAAGCGAAGTAACACCGCTGGTAAAAAAGCAAAATCTATACAAAATGTCTGGCACCCAGATGTCAATATTTTTTGGCGAAAGTCCCAGTCCTACAAGTATACAAAATATTCTACACATAGGGAACCTATAAAGTAACTTATAGAATTTTCCAAATTGGAAAATAGAATATAAGGAGAACACATTTACGCCCGATTTAGGTTACCTTTTCATAAGGTACTTCATATAGGCGGTACCTCCCGATATTCGGCGTCCAAAACATTGTCCATATGATCAACGGGTTCCATACAAAGGTTCGGTATTTATATTGAATATATAACCCAATATTCGGTACTTTATAATCCTAGTCACATTTATATTAGATTACAATCGTTGTAGTATACAATTATCTATATAAGGATCCCCTTTTAGTATGGCCCTATATAACAGCTTCAAATTCTAACTGTTTTCTCCTACCGATCTTACTGGAGTTTGTAGTTTAAAGTGGAACACGTTTCAATCCATATGTTTTTGCCTAAAAGTGTTTTCTTTACCGAATGGTGGATGGTCGGCCGAACTTTTGGATAATGGAGGTAAAATCCTCTGGCAACATTATACCCAATGGATGAAATATGACATTGCTTTGAAACCAAAATTGGATCTAATCTGAAAGTTTTCGGGTTGATCTAAAGCGATACATTTTGGCAAGGAGGAGTTTACTCAATGGGCATCCAAGTTCCACTTTGTAGACAAATCGGTTGTGGAAGTACAAATCTGTTTGCTTCGCTACGAAAAAAATAAACATTTCCCTGTACACCCCATGATCGAGGGTTTGTTATCCCTTCACAATGGCATACCCTCTGTCTGATGGGAAACTTCAACACAACATAGAACATCGGAGATTATTTGGCATACAATATGCAACGTCACAATGAAGCTATTAAAACTGGTATTCAATTGTCCAAGCCCACCTTCCCCTGCGCTGAGTTTGCTGTGTATTGCTGCAATAAAACGTCTTCAGATTCTTTGAAAGAAGTAACGGCACTTTTTAAATTTCCTGGAAACGGAAATCTATTTAAATTGAATTTTTACTCCCACTCCTTGCCGATTCGTACATTATTCACAACAGGATACAGGAGAATACATGAACGTTGGCATGCCAAGACGCTGGTGCAGAAAGGAAGTGGACAGACGAAACTGGCTCGGCGCAATAAACTGAAATGGAATCCAATTGTTGCCGTAAACTGCAGTAACAAAGGCAGACTCGATGCAACAAATGAAGCAACAGACATTGCACTTACAAAGACCGAACCAAATTCAAAAAAAGAAGAAGAAAAAAATATTTCTGCCAAGAGTTGCTAAGGCCCATCGGCTCATTCGTAAGATTGCTTAACAATGCAACAGCATTGTTGCACCAACAACCCTTGTAGCTCAACAAAAGAAGACATGTATACATATACACATATTCACATACACATCCATATGTACAGTGCCAACAACAGCAATCGCGGAAACAACACCCGACTAAAAAAATTGTGCGTTGGTGGCTTCATTCCTCAGCTATCGACGCCACTGGGGCTCGGAATCACCGCTGCAATGCGTCCCCGCCTGGCTCACATGCTCATTTCCAATTCAATGGATAAGCATCGCGAATAATAGTAGAAACATTCAAATAATCAGCGCCACCAACAAAAGAGTGTAGCAACAATAAGTTTCCATTCACACACAAGTTGCCTCTTCTTCGGATAAAGACTCTGAAGAAGTAAATATCGCCAGAACAATTGGCAATCGATGCGAAGAGTATAAGAGCCATTCGCAACAATGGCAATACACAACGCCTGTACAGGTGTAGCGTTTGAAGCGAACTTGACTAAATAACTAGGCAGTGGGGATGTTATTTTTCGAAAAGAAAAATGGTGCTAAGGAAACTTACTTGAAACTTTTTGAAAAATTTCGATATACGGACATGTCACCATTAAACAATCGGCTCATATGTTGCACATTCTAATATATGTAGATTGGAATACCGGAATCCACAATTTACAATGACCCTTATGTGACAACCAGATTTTTATACAGCCTCATTGGAAAAAACCACAAGAGAAATATATACATCATAGGCTGACTCAGGCATTGATTGACCAATGCAAACTTACATTGTGTTTGAGGAAAGAAGAACCAATCAGGTCCACGTGTTCGAATAACAGCGCTTCTGCATATAACTAAAATGCTATATACCTCTTACTACTACCACTATAATCCGTGCATCGACTTCTTTACTCAAAAGTTAAGCTAACGATATTCCGATTTCTACGTTCATTACTGGTGCGAGGCCTACGATGATGTTATGTAACTTGTTTAAAACAAAACAGCAATAAAATCTTGTATATATCGTAGATAGATTGGTTATGACGGAGTTTTTGTAAATTGTGCAAAATGTACTACGTCGCCGTGCTGGTTATGCTGGGCTTATTACAATTGTCGAACACAAGGAACATATGAAATGTGTAAGTGTGAGTGTGAGTATTGTACAACAACGTGTAATCGGCTATAGTATCATACACCTATCAATTTGTTATGATCGATTCGATGGAAACGAAACATTCATATATAAAGGGTGCTATAGCCAGCGAACGAAAACAAACTATTGGACACGTTTCCAACCGTTTCGTTTCTGTATTTTTTTCGAAGTACGAAACCAAACCAAACCGATATTATCTGAATTGATTTTGGACTAAACGTGGCACACTTTGACCCATTCAACTCGTGAAAAGAATAACCATGACAAGCCTTCCACTCAGGTTTTATGTTCGCTACTTAGAGTAGTGTTGGTATTTGATTTGGGATGCCGAAGTTATTTTGTTCTTGCAAAATCATCAAAATCTAATAAAAGCACCTTTATTTATTAGTGGAGACAATTGACAAGGTTAGCTATCCATATTGAGTTCCTTGATATCAATATTCCTCGAGATAGCCCAACTTCTGCTCACGTCATTCAATTCCTTTGATATGTTCGTCTTTTCCACAGCTTAATCAAGAATGGAATGCCTCGCATTAGTTCAGAAATATTTATTCGAGGTATTTTTTAGTTCCTGTAGCAAGGCGTTGGAATCTTTTCACCACTTGATCTACATAACTTTCCACGCAGAGAGAATTTATTAGATTAAAAGTTGAGAGCTATTCTTTGGACATTTTAGAAGGGTTCGGTCTGGGGTACAAAAAATTACTACAAATGCGTTAGAAAGATATGTCATGAGGATCCTAGAAAAACCATAGACAACTTGCCGACACAATAAGTTATTATTACATAATTTTAGTACGGAAAATGTAGAGGTGTTGTCCATAACAGAGGCATGTCTGTGCCAAAAAGTAACATCGAAGAGCAACATGACGAACTACCGATTTCCGATAAGGACGAAATTAAATTCATTTAACGTTTCTGTATCTCAATGTATTCGAGTTTCAAAAAGTCAAGTCGGCCCGGGAGATACTTCCTGCGGAGAAGAGGAACAATTAGTAAAATTCAATTGAGGAATCACTTTTACTATCATTCAGGAACAGCAGTTGGACACAGCATCTCACGGTTGCAGGATTTTGGCCACATTTTCCTGTACTGGATTCCTATACGCGTGTAAAGGCCACCGAACTATACGACATATGTTAATTAAGTTTCTTTGGATTTCAGTTGAAAAGGCAAATGCACGGCTTTGAGTATGTCAACACTGTCAACCCTCAACAACTACACGGCCACCGCCCACACCAGCACTGTCAACAGAAATTAATTTCCAATGAGCTCCTAATTGTTTTCAAGTGCTTGGCCATGTTTTACACTTTCACCACAAATAAATACCTGCAGCAGTCCTGCTGCACATGGGGCTGTGTGACCATTGCTTCGCCCCTTGCTCGGCTTACGTGTACGAGTTCTGGGCTTAGCGTGCACATGGAGCTGAGTGGGGGCTGGGTATCCTTGCTATTGTCCAGTGTGCACTTAATTGCATAATTGCATTAGCTTTGTGCTTTGACATGGCACCGGTAATTATTTATGGCTATGGAGCAGCACACGCTCCTGAGCAGAAAGTGGTTAATTCAAATTGGCCATACATCTCACTCTGAGCAGAACTGCAGAGTGTTGACGTTTTCCTGTCCCTCGTCCGGCTCCTGTGACAAAAGACCTGCCAGAAAGCAAACCGACAGTTAGAAGCTTAAAATAACGTACTCGACTGGTGGTGCAAGGCTGTTTGTCCCCTTTGTTCCCATTGTGTATTTCTTGGGATTCTAGAAGAATTGGAACTCATTCACGGTAAGTGGCAGGAGGACGCTGCAAGCATGCCAACAAAAGAGAAATTGTACGTTTCCTTTGGAATATAAAGTGGCTCACATTGGCAGTTCTTACGATTGATGAAGCACGGTAATTTCATGCAATAGACAAACCTTTCTGTCTATCCGCTACATTTGATTTGGCATAATTATCGTTGTATTTCTTACTAACTTAGATGCCTCCGCCTTCTGCCACTTTCCTCTCACTATTTCTTTTGTTTAATTTTTTGTTATTTTTGCTACCTCTTCGTAAATTAAAAAAAAAAATTACACACAAAACGATTAAGACCGTACCAGATTTGATCCAGCATTCCACATTATAATATTTCTATGCTTTAGTCCATCTCTCCCCTCCCTTTACCTCAAAAGTGGTTTCAACTTTAATAGAGTAACTTTGGCAGTCATTGCGTGGGGGTTTATAAGCTTCTACATCCACAAAACTTAAAAGATTTTAAATGTCATGGCCATATGTCCTCCAGCATAGTACGCAGATTACATTACCACGTGTAACTCCTAGATACACTCATTTGGGAATATTGCAATTTGACATTTCTGATTCTTAGGTGGTTGGAGGTTTTGCGGAGAATAAACTATTCGCAACGGTCGTACATAGTTTACAACTGTTATCCGACTGTGGACAAGATCGTAGCTGTTTCCTTACATAAGTTTTCTTTTCACAAATGTAAATTCCTGGGGCCGGACAATTTTTCGATGAAAATTAGTCCGCCTGTACCTTACTATATACATTTCGTACAACAATATCGAGTGAATGGATAATCTCTGTATAAAGGTCCAACATTAATATGGAAATGTTTACGTATTCTGGTCTCAAAATACATTAGTTTGGCCCCAGTGCCTGTAAACTTAGGAAGGTTCAATAAGCTCTTGATAAAAATAATGCTTATTTCCTCAGCACTGTTATACATTGGACATCTTCCATTCTCCATCGAAACTAGCGGGGCGTTTTGAGTAGATGCCATTATGCCAAGCATAGGCACGGGGAGCTGGAAATGGGTGGGATATCTCAAAGATTACTGCGCCAACTGCACATTAGCTGGATTTAGTTACATTGCCAATCAGAAGTGAGTATTAAGCGACCAGGGTTCGAAGCAACTCATCCAGGTTTTAAAATATTCAAAGTCTGCACTTGATTGAACGAGTCTTTTGGCTGATATGTGTCGTGTTCTCTACCCTGGGATCCTACTTACTGATCAGCCAGTATCAGAGGGACTTCAACAGTCGCGCCGTAAGCATCGTATACGAAAGCTTGCCGTCGACTCATAAGATAATGTTTCCGACTATAGCGGTGTGTGATATGTACAATAAGTTTGTTGCACCTCCAGAGCTAATTGATTACGTCACCTCGTGAGTATGCTCAGCCCCCGGCCCAATTCATGTTCGACAATTAATTACGTTGCTTTCTATACCGTGTACCCATTTTAGTCTCGGTTCTACGGATGAGGAGTACAGCTATGATGTAGAGACGTTCATCAATTTTCTGGTGTATCCTTATTTCTACCGAGAGGATAACATCAAGGGCTGGTGTTCTGAGGACTGTGGTGAAGGCTGTGCCGAGTGCCCGGCGAGGGACTTGCGGCAGTTGTATGAAAGAGTAAGTATGCCGGTTCTATTTTTGAAAAAAAATTATATTTTTATAAATGCCAAAATGAAACCCCAAAACGAAAATGAAATAAAGACCCCAAGCAGTATACGATAGGCAGAATGCTACTTAGTTCTTATGTGGTGAGTCGTAATAGAAACAGGATTTAGTGTCCGTGTCGAACAAATAGGACTCGGTGAATTTGAACAGAGTAGTTTTATTGAAATTGCGACGATTGGTGCTATCGTCGCAATTTTGACGCATAGAGAAACATAAATTGCTTTCGGCAGTACATCAGCGCACCTTTGCAATGCTCTCGAGCCTTGAATTGCAAGTCATTCCAATACCCGCACTGAGTTAGTATCTCTGTCTTCTTGCACCTGGACAGGACGATCTGGATATATCTTTAGTAATCTGCGACATGTAGCATAGGGCAGTATGAAGCACATTCTATATAGGAAGGAAAACTCTTTGCGGTGTGAGGGCGTAATTCAAGGAGTGCAGTTTTAAAGCTTTATTACATTTTCAATTTGGGGTATTTCACCCAGCACTTTTGAGAAATATTCTGAAGCCATATTCGATGTTCGACGTGTACCGCAGTTCATGACCAACTGTACGGATTTCTTTGTGTCCTGCGAATTTTCTTTGAGGCCGATCGACTGCTGCAAATATTTTTTACCGCTCACCACGCCCCATGGCAACTGCTTTATGTTCAATTCGCTTTTGAATAACAAGAAGTAAGGGTTTTTTGCTTTGTGGCCGTGTTCCACCAGTGATGCATCCGTTTTGTTTTACAGAGGAAGTCCACTTGGTACAATAACGAAATCGACCCACTGACGGACACCGCCAAAATGAAGATCGTAACCAAGAAGCCAACGCAGGTAACCCATGTTGCTATCGACCAGTACCTTTTGAATTCGCTAATTTTGCCAACAGTTATCCGTTCTTAACGAGGAGGATGTACCCCATAACTCTTTGGCGGGCTACAAGGTTGAAGCTAATAAACCAGGCCAGGATAAAATCTTTCAAATATTCATGCAAGCGATGAGCAATGATCCCGATGTCAGGGAAATATCTCCAGAGTACAGACAATGTCGATTTCCCGACGAGCTGTTAAAAGACACTGCGTACAAGGCGTATAGCTTCAGCACTTGTTTCGTCGACTGTCACCGCGTCCACCAAATGAAAGAGTGTAACTGTTCCGTTTTCAACTTCTTGCCAGAACCGATAACGAAATACCCCGACTGCGATCTGCAGGGCCTACTTTGTCTAGAAGACTTCACTTTGGTCCGACCAGACGCCAGAAACTTGTTGCCCTGGACAGACAGCAAGTACTCTTGCGAATGTTTGCCTTCGTGTACGGAAAGTGATTTCCGAGTTGTGTTTGACCACCAGCTACCGTAAGTACTGCATAGGGTCTGTGCCATGCCTTCAAAGCAATCCCTGAATCAATGTATTGCAGCTCCAACAAATCCAACCCCTACATGACAATAACGGTCACAATGCCAGAATTTGCCACTGAGCGATACCGCCGTCAGGCCTTGCGCACCCGCCTGGACGTTGTCGTCACGATTGGTGGTATTTTGGGCTTGTTCTTGGGAGCCAGCATTTTGAGTGGCATTGAGTTTGTCTACTACTTCACGCTACGCTTGTGGAACAATTACCGGATGAGGCAACGACATCAGCTTTCCTGAATGGAAAGAAATAACCTCAATACATGAAAAATAATCGCTGCACTAGTCAGGAATCTTATCAAAATCTTGTTTAATGTCTACAATTTTCGTAAACTCGCTTTCCAGCGAAAAACAAAAATACTAAAGAAAAGCGTACGAATACCAGTTGACAACATCTGGTGGGTTTCAGAACTCAATTATATCAAAATTTTACAAAAGCAAATATATTCCATACAATGCATTATATTATCAAAAAAAAAAAAAAAAAAAAAACAGCGTACGAAACGAATAACGTATCGCTCACATGAAGTCACATTTATTTATTTATTTATTTTTATTATTTTAGTTTTTTTTTTGTGAATAGTTAATTCCAGAATTACACAAACAATAAGATTGCCTCAATGTACTTCCGCTGTCAGCTGCCGAGCAGTATCGTCAGGAATCGTTTCCAAACTTACAAATATTGTTAAACCCTCAGCCATATGGCTACAAAGAGCAATATCATTTGATACGACCAAAATGCGCCTAATTGAAATAACGGTATTAGACCCTAGGTCTCTTTAGACCAAATCCGTTTCATGACATTTGGAGTTGATCTAAGGGTTGTGGCTTGTGCGCACGATAACTCTTGGAGGGAGTATCCGATTCGACCCAAACTTGGTACCACATAATATTATTGTCAAACTTAGATCGAATTCGGGGATGGGCAATATAGGTCCACTTCTCTGGTACCTCCCCCACAAAATGTCAACATATTCATTGAAAATAATTTGCTTCATAGAACAAGAAAGAATCCAATATTGTTCAAATTTTGCAAATCTTAATATTTGTATCAGTGCAAGGGACAATATCAGTTCACTCAATCAAGTACCTTCCGCACAAAGGGTCAAAATTGTGAAGAATCATAACTCTTATATGACTTCAAATTTCGCATATCTTAATATTTCTTCCAACACAAGAAGACGAAATATATCGGACCACTCCTTCGGTACTTCACCACAAAAGGTCCACATTTTGGTTACTCATAGCCCTTATAGTATCCGAAGCTAGTCAGAGATTCTTAATGTTTGACTAAACTAGAGATCTAATGTGAATATTGACCTTCTCCGTTTGATACCTCCCCCACAAGACACTATGGGGTCGATGGCATGGTGTTGAGGCAAAATATCATTTTTTAATCTTAAGGTAAGGTCACATTGGGCAAATATTTGACGAAAAATGTGAAATATTTCTTTGTCACAATCTGACCACCAAATATTATTTGACGGTAAATACAAAAACAGCTGATTTTGGGAAAACAAAATTATTTGCCGGAAAACAAAAATTTGACCCAATGTGTCCATAATGTAAACATATATGATCAATTATTTTCCTATTTTTTGGTCAAACATTTATTTGACGGTGCAAATGTCAAACAAGGAAAAATATCAGTTTAAAACATTGGGCAGCATTTTGCTTTAAGAACAGGAGCATTTGTAGCATGATTTTTAATGAATAGGAAAACAAACGAATGCAATAAGTGGCTTTGTTTATTTGATATTTTTGAATTAACTGAATTTGAATGTTTAGTAAAAAGTGTTTATGAGTTTTGCCTTATTAAGGCGAAGATCATATGTTTTATGATTTAAGTGTTTGTTTTCTCTTTCGAGACGAGCTTGATGATCTGAAATTTGCAGTGAAAAGGAAAGCCAGATAGACACTATCACACACTCACCACTATGCGACGCGTTTCGCCTGTTGGTCTGTTCCAGAACTGCGAGAATGTAAGTGTTTTTACTACGATAGCCGATTTTCCCTTTATTATATCGAAGAAAATTGCGAAACTAGTAGATTCTTGCAGGTTCTGAAACAGGATATGGGTAGATGCATCAACGCATGCAACAATGATATGTAGAAAATTTTGAAATGTTTTGACAAAAATAAGTAGATTTTTATGTTTTACTATACAGCGAAAAATCGGAGGTTGCAATGATATATATTTTTCAACAATTTTTACAAATTTCAATAATATTTTATTCATTATTTTCAATCCCAAAATTGTTTTGACAGTTCATTGTCCCAGCAGCTATGTCGATGTGACTACCTGTATTCTTCTACCATGATACAGACAAAAATGCAAAAAAAAAATTGTCCTGACAAGGAATTTATTCCACAACAGCTGTTCTTTTGCTTCCCTTCTCCAAATAAATTATACCCGAAACTACATTTTCTTTATGTCTCTCTTTCACTCTCCCTGTCTATTTCTCTAGGCCAAATAAACGTATGTTTGATCAAACAATTTAATGGGAAAATATATTTTACGAATGTGATCATGTGTCAAACATGTTTTTCCATAGCACTGTTTGACGCTGTTTGGTGACTGCTTGAACAAACAAAATCTGTCAAATATTTGACTGTAATGTGAACATCGAATCAACTCTGTATGAATTTCACATTTGTTCAGTCAAATATGGGAAAACAAATTTCGATCAAATATTTGCCCAGTGTGACCGTACCTTTAGTCGTTGAATAAATTAAAAAATGATGAAATTATATTCATAACACTTTCAAAACCTAGAAAACAAAAAAAATACAATCTGGCAACAACTCAGAGTTGTCACAGATGTCATCTTTCCTTTATAATTTAAGATTATCATTAAAAAGAAGAAGTATTGTTAAACGTTGTAAGTTTTCTATTGGGTAAATACACTACACATTTTAGTCTAGTTTTTGTTTTCGTCCGTGTGTCTTTTTTTATCATTTTCAGCGATAATCCACAAATGTAATAAACTAGATTTCAGCAATATGGCAATTATATATTATCGACTAATATTTTACGACCATGAAGAATACATTTATTCACACACTAACCTTAAGCGGATAAGAAACAAAGAATAGAAAACACATTTTTTAAAGACAAAACGGTATTGTCGGCTCAAGACAGAGTCTTCAAGTTGGTAGATACATCTGATCCGTCCTTATGAACTGCATACTTTAACGAGTATGGAGAAGACGAAAGTCAGAATGGGCCGGAAATATGATACCCTACAGTACTGCACATACTTAGCAGGGATTCTAGTAAAAAATGATTGTTTATATTGCGAATATGTTTGAAGTAAATAATGCCAACAATGATCTTTCTTGAATGAGAAATATGCCCTGAAATCGGGTGCAATATATATATACATATAGAAGCTACATCTGAATCGCTTTAAAAAAGATTTAAAGGAGATATGTTTATGCTGTAGCGACCACTCGTTCCAAATGTCATTGCTTTCGAGGGTATATTATGACTGTGAGAAGACTTGAGCTATAGCTATAAAGAATTTGATTTAATCCAAATATGGCAGACTTCAATATAGCTTGAAATCGGGTGAAATAAATATATACAGGCTGAGATGAAAAAACTGCAACCAACTTCAGACTGCTGTCATTTCTAAGCCACTCGTCCGACAGCTGTTAAAATTATTCCAGTGCCAGATCCTTATATTGTTTACAAGCATACACAAGCATTTTAGTGAGAATTTTCCAGAAAAAAAGTTATTCGTGATGGAAATCAAGCGTGATAGTGTGATTTCGTTATATTTGGCTGGAAAACCACAATTGGCTATCGTTAGAGCACTCCAGCATTTAAATGTGACTAAATCTCGTACCATCGCTCATTACCGTGATACAGCTAGCGTAGCCCGACGTCAAAGAAGTGGATGGAACATCAGCAGAAATGGTTCGAAAAGTAAAGAAACGACTTGATCGAAACCCGCGTAGCAGTGGCCGAAAAATAGATCGCAATATTCCATTCGGCTAATATTGCAAAATGAGCTCGGGGTAAAGCCATTGAAATTCAAAAAGTGCAAGAACTTAGAAAGAAAATAGACTCAAAAGAGCTAAAGAGTTGCTTCGCCTGCCCAAAGGGGTGAACTGGCGAATTTGGTTTTCTCCGATGAGAAAACATTCGTTGTCCAACAGTTTGTAAGCAACTGTACATTGTAGGACGTACCAGCGTACATTGAATGATGGAGAAATAACAGTATGTACATTATATGTAATGAGTAAATATACAGGGACACGTTTGCAATGAGTATTGTACAGGGTTGCCCATATTCGACGGACCCATGTTTTTTTGGGCCCATTCCAATCGACGAGGCTTGTCCGCATGCAACATTCTTTGCGTCAATTGAATTTTGTACGGGAACAAATGCAAATCAATGCGAATAATCCGTTGTAAAGTGGACCGAGCTATGGACAACTGCTGAGAACGGCGTTTTTGGGATGTTCTTGGAGACCTCTCAACACTGGCTCGTACGGCAGCGATATTCTCGGCCGATCGCCTTAGTCGGTTTTTATATGGCCTCTTCGGATTAGAAAGAGCCTTACCAGTCGAAAATTTTTCGTATAAACGCTTAATGGTGTTCTTAGAAGGCGCACTTCTCACATTTTTTAATGTTTTAAAAGCACGTTGAGTTTTCACAATTGACTTCTTCTTTTGAATGTAAATTTCAACTATTTCGCGTGGCGTGTATTGGTTCATGGTAAAAATCTGCTTGGACTGACGCTTCAAACGCGGTATGTAATTAAGCGATGTGACATCTCTGTCAAAAGTTATGGCGTTGCCAGATGGGTCCGTCGAATATGGGCAACCCTGTACACTTTCGCTTCCAATGGTGCGTCCTCCAGCAGAGTGCAATTTTGCAGTTTGCATGCAGTTTTGTTTTTGTTTCAACTCATCTACACAAACAGTGCATAATAAAAAAAACAAGTTCCGTTATTTAAATATCGGTTGTGTTTCTTGCAATTCGAGAAATTACAGAACGAAACGATTGAAAACGTTTGCAATAGTTTACTTTCGTTCACTGATCGAAACACTTATTATAACGGCAACCTTATGATTACAAAGCTACACGATTTGATGAGAACAAACTGTGTCCCAGGGAAATAGAGTTTCTAGCCTCCAGGTCTCTTTGCCATTTCCGCCTTTCTATCTATTTATCTGTCCGGCTTGTTCGAACGATAACTATCGAAGAGAGTTTGCGAATTATTTGTAATATTTAAAGTAAATATTACAAATTATTATTATTATTATTATTATTATTACTATTATTATTATTATTATTATTATTATTATTATTATTATTATTATTATTATTATTATTATTATTATTATTATTATTATTATTATTATTTTTATTATTATTATTATTATTATTATTATTATTATTATTATTATTATTATTATTATTATTATTATTATTATTATTATTACTATTACTATTATTATTCATGCGAGATTCAATGTTGTCTTATTGGGATAAGTGTTTACCTTGTAAATACTTCCATGATCACTGCTTCAGGTAATCTATTAATTTTTATATAAGATATATGTATTAATTTTGCTCGAAATAAGGGAAAGTTCAGAGATGGACTATGATAACTCCTTCTGGCAAATAGTTTATTATCTCCTTCTGGCAAATATTTTATTATTATTATTATTATTATTATTATTATTATTATTATTATTATTATTATTATTATTATTATTATTATTATTATTATTATTATTATTATTATTATTATTATTATTATTATTATTATTATTATTATTATTAGTATTATTATTATTATTATTATTATTATTATTATTATTATTATTATTATTATTATTATTATTATTATTATTATTATTATTATTATTATTATTATTATTATTCATGCGAGATTCAATGATGTCTTATTGGGATAAGTGTTTACCTTGTAAATACTTCCATGATCACTGCTTCAGGTAATCTATTAATTTTTATATAAGATATATGTATTAATTTTGCTGGAAATAAGGGAAAGTTCAGAGATGGACTATGATAACTCCTTCTGGCAAATAGTTATTATCTCCTTCTGGCAAATATTTTATTATTATTATTTTTATTATTATTATTATTATTATTATTATTATTATTATTATTATTATTATTATTATTATTATTATTATTATTATCAGTATTATTATTATTATTATTATTATTATTATTATTATTATTATTATTATTATTATTATTATTATTATTATTATTATTATTATTATTATTATTATTATTATTATTATTATTATTATTATTATTATTATTATTATTATCAGTATTATTATTATTATTATTATTATTATTATTATTATTATTATTATTATTATTATTATTATTATTATTATTATTATTATTATTATTATTATTATTATTATTATTATTATTCATGCGAGATTCAATGTTGTCTTATTGGGATAAGTGTTTACCTTGTAAATACTTCCATGATCACTGCTTCAGGTAATCTATTAATTTTTATATAAGATATATGTATTAATTTTGCTCGAAATAAGGGAAAGTTCAGAGATGGACTATGATAACTCCTTCTGGCAAATAGTTTATTATCTCCTTCTGGCAAATATTTTATTATTATTATTATTATTATTATTATTATTATTATTATTATTATTATTATTATTATTATTATTATTATTATTATTATTATTATTATTATTATTAGTATTATTATTATTATTATTATTATTATTATTATTATTATTATTATTATTATTATTATTATTATTATTATTATTATTACTATTACTATTATTATTCATGCGAGATTCAATGTTGTCTTATTGGGATAAGTGTTTACCTTGTAAATACTTCCATGATCACTGCTTCAGGTAATCTATTAATTTTTATATAAGATATATGTATTAATTTTGCTGGAAATAAGGGAAAGTTCAGAGATGGACTATGATAACTCCTTCTGGCAAATAGTTTATTATCTCCTTCTGGCAAATATTTTATTAGTATTATTATTATTATTATTATTATTATTATTATTATTATTATTATTATTATTATATTATTATTATTATTATTATTATTATTATTATTATTCATGCGAGATTCAATGGTGTCTTATTGGGATAGTGTTTACCTTGTAAATACTTCCATGATCACTGCTTCAGGTAATCTATTAATTTTTATATAAGATATATGTATTAATTTTGCTCGAAATAAGGGAAAGTTCAGAGATGGACTATGAATAACTCCTTCTGGCAAATAGTTTATTATCTCCTTCTGGCAAATATTTTATTATTATTATTAGTATTATTAGTATTATTATTATTATTATTATTATTATTATTATTATTATTATTAGTATTATTATTAGTATTATTATTAGTATTATTATTATTATTATTATTATTAGTATTATTATTATTATTTATTATTATTATTATTATTATTATTATTATTATTATTATTATTATTATTATATTATTATTATTATTATTATATTATTATTATTATTATTATTATTATTAGTATTATTATTATTATTATTATTATTATTATATTATTATTATTATTATATTATTATTATTATTATTAGTATTATTATTATTATTATTATTATTATTATTATTATTATTATTATTATTATCAGTATATTATTATTATTATTATTATTATTATTATTATTATATTATTATTATTATTATTATGATTATTATTATTATTATTATTATTATTATTATTATTACTATTACTATTATTATTCATGCGAGATTCAATGTTGTCTTATGGGATAAGTGTTTACCTTGTAAATACTTCCATGATCACTGCTTCAGGTAATCTATTAATTTTTATATAAGATATATGTATTAATTTTGCTGGAAATAAGGGAAAGTTCAGAGATGGACTATGATAACTCCTTCTGGCAAA